>NW_006922542.1:442466-449337 GCF_000298275.1 Orycteropus afer afer
GACCTTCTAAAAATTAAAATTTTATGTCCTTCCAAAGACTTCTCCAAAAGAGTCAAAAGAGAACCTACAGATTGGGAAAAAATATTTGGTAATAACATATCTGACAAGGGACTTATCTCTAGAATTCATAGAATACTCCAACACCTCAATAACAAAAAGACAAACAATCCAATTTAAAATGAATAGACACTTCAACAAGGATGATATTCAAGTGGCCAACACACATATGAAGAAATGCTCATGATTATTAGCTATTAGAGAGATGTAAATCAAAACAACAGTGAGATATCCTTTTGTCCCAGCACTAGTAGCAAAGTTCAACAAGACAGAAAATAACGAATGCTGGCAAGGTTGTGGAGAGATTGGGACTCTCGTACACTGCTCTTGGGACTGCAATACAGTACAACCACTGTGGAAAGAAGCATGGCTATTCCTTCAAAAGTTAGAAATAGAAATACCTTTGACCGAGCGATTCCATTACTAAGTACGTATCCTAAAGAAGTGAGAGCCATGACAAGTACAGACATATGCACAACCATGTTCATCGCAGCACTATTTACAATAGCCAAAAGATGGAAACAACCTAGATGTCCATCAACTGAGGAATGGATATCCAAACTATGTTACATACACACAATGGAATACTATGCAATGATAAAGAATAATGTAGAGTCTGCAAAATACCACATAACATAGATGAACTAGGAGGACATTCTGCTGAGTGAAATAAGTCAATCACAAAAGGACAAATATTGTGTTAGTCCGTTATTGTAAAAGTCAAGGAAAGGTTTATCTATGGAAGGAAATTTTCTTTGTTGATTACCAGGGGTGGAAGGGGAGGGGAGGGAACACTGTTAGATAGATAGATATAAGTATTGATTTTGGTGAAGAGAAGGGAAATCTACCAAATGAGAGTGATCAGTATGGTCAAATTGAGGAAGAGAAAGACATAGAGAGGTACATGGGAGTTACACACAACCAAGATGAACCATTTTGCACATACAGTACTGCGTTGTCAGTGAAGGCAAACATGGGTATACAGGTGAACAGTTGGGTGGACAGGCTGAACTAGTAGATATGTCTATGAAGTGGGGAGTGTACCCAAGAACATGTATAGGGTAGGCAGACAATTGTCCTATAAGTTTATATGTATGATCTGAATTCCCAGGTATATAGTAGAGCTGACAAGGGGCAAGGTTGTAGTCACTGCTTGGTCACAAACAGCTACCCAGGAGGACTGAGTAGTTGAACCTGTGGGCTCAGGACCATAGTCGCTGGGGACATCAAGCTCAATTGGCATAACATACTACACAAAACATTGTTCCATCTCCTACTTTGGCAAGTAGTGACTGGGGTCTTAAAAGCTTGCAAGCTGCCATCTAGCTACAACAATGGGTCTCTCCTTGTCTGGAGCAAAGAAGAATGAAGAAAACAAAAACTTCATGGAAACAATTAGTCCTAGCAACTGGTACACCATCCGATCTGCAGCCTATATGACTATGAGACCAGAAGAACTAGATTGTGCCCAGCTACCACTGTCATCCACTTGGAAGGGGATCTATGTAGGAGATCCTGGATAGAGAGGGAGAACAACTTGGAACAAAAATCAAAATCATTTGGAGAAAAAAAAAAGGGAGGGGATCTGGTTTGCTGGTCCAATAGAGCCTGGTGGAATCACTGAGACTATGGCCCTTAGCTGCCCTTCAGGTCTGGAATTGAACACACACCTGTGGCTTGCAGCCAAACCAAAAACAGGCATATGAGCTGACCTGAAGTAGATACACTCCTTGGAGAGAACAATCATGGGAGAAAGAAGGGATGCTTATGCACAGGGAGACTGCTCAGGGGGCAAGAGTGCATGGAGAGATGAACACAGGGAAGAGATATCTATCGGGAGGAAGTGGGATGGGAGCTGTTGCATTGTGGTAAATTGTGGTCAATATCATTATACAAAGTATATGTGAACTGCTGTATGGAAAGTGAATTTGCTCTGTAAATTTTCACCCAAATTAAAAGAAAGAAAGGAAGGAAGGAAGGAAGGAAAGAAGGAAGAAGAATACCCAACAAAATAATTAAAAGAGAAAAGTAAGGAGGAAAAAAAAAATCAAAAAATAGTCTTTCCTGCTTAGGTCAGTTGTTGTTGTTGTTGTTGTTGTTATGTGCAGTCGAGTCGGCCCCGACTCATAGCGACCCCTCTTGGGTTTCCGAGGCAGTATAACTACAGAAGTAGGATTGCCAAACCTTCCTTCCGAGGAGTGGCTCCAGGTAAATAGAGGCATGTACATGGGCGGTGGCAAAAGCATACTGACTGTTAGTGTAGACACTTATTTTCTTACCTTTTTCCCATCTGAGGGCTTGAATCAGGGTAATTTTTGTCCTTTTGAGCTAAGGTCCCGAGTGGTAATGCTTGGGCCCATATAACCTGGCTATGGGTGGTTACTATTGTTCCAGTTCTGCGGACTCCCTGCTCCATGAAACTGCTACCATCAATGAACAGCGTTTCATCTGCTTCCACTAGAGGCACATCCTGAAGATCTGGACGACCTGCTTGGGTGACATCCAGTACATCCTGGCAGTCATAGAGGGGTGTCTCTGGGTCATCATCAGGCAGCAGTGAGACTGGGTTGATAACTTTGCTGGCAGAAAAGTTCAGGTGAGGCTGATCTAGGAGGAGGCTCTGATACTGGGTTATGCGGGTGTTTGACATCCACCTGTTGGGGGTGCCTCGCAGTAGGGCCTCTACAGCATGGGTGGCGGTGATGGACAAGTCCTGCCCCAGTGTAAGCTTGTCAGCCTCTTTGACCAAGATAGCATGGCTAGCACAGCCTGGAGACAAGTGGGCCAGCCAGAGGCAACTGAGTCCAAACCCTTGGAAAGATAGGCCACCGGGTATCTCCATGGGCCCAAGTTTTGGGTCAGCACCCCTTTTGTCACCCCTTTTCTCTCATGTACAAACAGCTGGAAAGGCTTTGTAATATCAGGGAGGGCTAAAGCAGGTGCAGAGACAAGGCCTCCTTTAAAACACTGAATGCTTGTTCCTCAGTTTCAGTCCAGACTAGCGGTAGATCTCTTCCAGTAGCAGCATACAGTGGCTTAGCAATTTCCGCAAACCCAGGGATCCACAACTGACAGTACCCTGCTTCTCCCAGAAACTCCCGCACTTGTTTTTTAGAGGTGGAAGTGGGGATCTGTAGTATGGCTTTCTTTTGATCAGAAGTGAGCCTTCTCTTACCTTTACTGAGCTCATACCCAAGGTACTGTACTCGAAAGCTGCACAGCTGAGCTTTCTTGGCTGAGACCCGGTATCCCAAAGCACCGCAGGAGAAGCAGCAGGTCCTTGGTAACTTCCAGGCATCTCTGGGGAGGCTAGGCAGCCAAAAAGAGGTCATCACCATATTGAAGCACAGACAGGTCAGTATGCTACGCTCAAAAGGGTAGAAGGTCCTGTTGGAGAGCCTCTCCAAAGAGGGTGAGCAAATTTTTAAACTCTTGAGCCAACCAAGTCCATGTGAGTTGGCTAATTTCCCCAGAATGGGAATCTGTCCACTCAAAAGCGAAGATCGGTTGGCTCACTGGAGCCAAAGGAATGTTAAAGAAGGCATCCTTTAAGTCCATCACTGTATAGTTCTGGTGGACAAGAGGCTGAGCAGCGTACAGGGGTTAGCAACAGTGGGGTGAATGGTTTCAACCCTCTTATTTACTTCTCTCAAATCCTGCGCAAGTCAGTAGTCTGAGGTTCCAGGCTTCTGAACCGGGAGGATCGGAGTATTCCAGGCAAACTGGCATGGGATCAAGAACCTCGCTTCCAATAGTCTTTGTATGTGTGGACTGATTTCCAACCATGCCTTTTGGCTCACAGGGTATTGTTTTATTCATATTGGGGTGGCAGTAGCAAGCAGACTTACCCCTACTGGGGCTCATGTGCAGTGAGCAAGTCCTGGTTGATTGGTTTCAGCCCACACTCCCAGAATCTCCCTTTGTAGTTCTCGCAGCAGTTCAGATGAGGGATGACTCTCTGAGGCAGAGATCAAAAGCAAATATTCCTTGGAAAGATATGTGGTTATTGTCAATTGATAGGTAGGAGTACAGAAAGCTGGGTCCCAGTGGGGAAGATGGATATAGAAGCCTTAAGTTTTTGAAGCAAGTCTCAGCCCGGCAAGGGAAATGAGCAGTCCAGGATCACCACAAATTAATAAATGACCTGGCTATTTCCCAAATTAACTGTTCTTTCAGTAATCCACGGGAATGACTGCATATTTCCTGTGGCCCCTTGTATAGAGGTCATCCTCCCAGACAGCAGCCCATCTGTAGATTTGAGGACAGACATTTCTGCTCCCATGTCCACTAGCAATCTTATAGGGTGGCCCCCCACAGTTGCAGTGACCATGGGCTCTTGGGGGCTAAAGGAAAAAGAGCCCTGGCCCTGTCAGTCCTCATCCTGAGCCACTATATTTAAGACCTTTTCCTTAGGTTCCCTTCCTCTGACTGGACACTCATTTTTCCAATGCCCCATCTCCTTACAGTACACACACTGATTCTTCTGCAGCCTAGGATGACCTGTTTGCTTACCCTCCCTTTCTGGATATCACCCTCTTTCCTTTCCTTCTTTTCCTCCTCGCTTCAAGGCAACAGCCAAAATCTTAGCCTGTCGTCTGGCTATCTTTTCAGCCTCCAGACCACTCTTCTGTTTTTCAGTGTCCTGGTTGTTAAACACCTTCTGTGCTACTTCTAAGAACTGGGAGATATTCATGCCTGCAAATCCTGAAAATTTTGTATCTTCTTGCAGATGTCCAGTGCTGCCTGACCCAGAAATGACAAATTAATGTCCTGGCATTTTCAGGGGCCATTGGATTGAATGGTGTGAAAATCCTAAAGGCCTCCTGGAGGCACTCTAGGAATGCCCCTAGGGCCTCTTTGGGCCCTTGGATCACCTCCATCATCTTAGACAGATTATTCAGTTTCTGGGCGGCCCTTCTGATCCAAGAAAGGAGAGCCTGTTGAGAACCTGTCAGGGACCTAGCACCCCCCTCAGTGTTAGGGTTCCGATTGGGTTGCTCCAAGGGGAAAACCTCATTTAGCCTGGGGGGATTCTCAGTTTCAGATTGACCTGGAGGCACCAAAGATTTCCAGCCATTTGCCTTAGTATATGCTCTCTCCTCACTGGTGAAGAGCATAAATAGGAGCTGTTGTCAATCATCCCAGATGGGTCTGTGAGTCTGAAGGATAGACTCTACCAGGGACAGGAGTGCCTGGGGCTTCTCAGAAAAAGGGGAATTTTGAGCTTTCCAATTGTACAGATCAGAGGTGGAAAAAGGAACATAGACCAGGAAGGGCTGGGCCCTGGGATCAGCACCAGCAGGTGGTGGTGCCTGTCATAGTGGCAAAAGCAGGGCAGGTGCTGGCAAATCTCTGGATCTCAGACGGGAGCTTGGGGGTGACCCTGGGGGAGTCAGAGCCAAGGGTCTCTGAGAGGTCTCTGAGGAAGACACAGAGGGAGAAGAAACTGAAGGGGAAAGAACGAGTGGTGCCTGTCAGTAAGGAGGAGGTGGAAGATCTGGCTCTTCCTCCAAGGGAGGCAAAATGGGTACACAGTCAGCCTTGTCACCTGCCAGGAGGCAACCTCTCTTAGATCTGGTTAAGGTATGAGTAATCAATATCCAGTGCCGGGGGGGATGCCATAGTGTATGCTCTAAGCCAGTGAGGGGAGTTTAGAACAAGAGACAGCCAGGAATCAATATACAGAAATTGATCTGAGTGTCCTGCCTCCCCTATAACCACATTCCAGCCCTGTCACGTAACCAGGGGATCCAGGGATCCCATGTCAGGCCATCCCACACCCATAGTCAGCCACTCAAATTCACAGAGATTTCATAGTTTCTCTCTTTTCATACGAACTCCATAGTCTCCAGAGAACCCCTCTTTGAAGTGGTCCAACATGCACTGAGGCAGGGAAGGTGGATGGATTGAAGACCCTCCCATGGTGAAAACTGGTGGGACGAGAGCACCGGAGGGAAGCTAGATTTGTAACAAGACTTGGGACTTTTTCAGGTCCCTAATGAGGAAAAGGGTGTTTTGGAGCCAAAACCGATAGAGCTCAGAAAGAACAAACCCCTGGGCTTCATGGTGCTCTGTCTTACAAGTGAAATGGTTCCATCCATCAGCCAAGACACAAAATCTCTCCAGGAATAGGAAAACAATAACAAGTACCCAGAGAATAAGGTTGATCCAGAACAGCGAATGTCTCAGTCCCTGCAAATCAATGGGCATTGACCTCTGTGGATGATTTCCAAATATATGCAGTCCTATTACAAGATTTTAACCAGATCTAAGAGAGGTTGCCTCCTGGCAGGTGACAAGGCTGTCAGCCCCAGGGTTACAGGTGAGGAAAGACAACTCAGGGACGCCCAAAGCAGCAGGCGGGAAGAGCAGGGAAAAGGAGATTAAAAGCCAGGAAGCCAGAGAGAAGAGCAATCAGCCGAAGGGATTAGGTGAGGAGAGGAAACTCAGGCCCTCCCAAAGCAGCAGAATGGGAAACCAGGAGAAAGGAGATAAAAGCCAGGAACCTGGATAGAAGAGCAGTAAGCCCCAGGGATACAGGTGAGGAGAGACAACTCAGGGACACCCAAAGCAGCAGATCAAAAGAGCAGGAGAAAGGGAATTAAAAGCCAAGAAGCCAGACAGAGGAACAGTCAGCCACAGGGACCAAGACAAACTTGTCTGTCGGTTTGTCCTGCTGTGGTGACATGTAGACATGAGTTTTGAGGCTGAGTCCCTGGTGTTTAAAACCCAGCAAAATGCACCTGGTGCACAGGTAACAGCCCAGCTTATAGACTGAGACAGACTAGGAAGAAGGAAGAGGCCATCCACTTCT
>NW_006922542.1:487857-489357 GCF_000298275.1 Orycteropus afer afer
TGGTCTGATGTAATCAACCTGCCACCAGGTTGCTGGCTGATCACCTGGAGGAATGGTTTCATATTGTGGACTTAGTGGTGGTCTCTGCTGCTGGCAGATTGGGCACTCACCAGTAGCGGTAGCCAAATCAGCCTTGGTAAGTGGGTGTCCATTCCAACTCAGCTGTCCTTTATGCTCACCTTGCCTTTGTTGATTAACTGATGCCACTTGGCCCCTACTACCATGGGGTCCAATCAGCCCCCTCATAGTTAAGTGTCTTAATTCAATTAGGGCAGTTCCCACTGTCAAATCTGGCTTACATAAACTAGAAATCACAGCAGTCTTCAAGGATGCTGGGGTTCCCTTCACAAATATATTCCTCACATGATTGGTGAAAGGTGTGCCCTCTGGACTCTCCATTTCTGGCTCTAGGGGTTTAATCTGATAAATCCATTCTAACAGTCCAATTTCCCTAGCCTCTGGATACCTTCTTCTACAACCTGACCTGGACACCAAGGCAGGTCTGGTACTTCAACTTGACTTAAGGGAGATTACCACATAATCCATGCTTCAGTGAACCAACCAAATAAACAATTAGATCTTTTCCTAACCTCTGGAGCTGAAACATTAATGAAGATTCTGTACATAGTGGACCTAAATCAATAAACTCAGCTAAGCAGAGATCAAGGAACTCAGCCCAGTGTAGAGAACCACCAAACTGCTCTTCCCAAATTGCCAACCTGAACAATAATGAGCCATTATATTTTGAAGTAATGTGTTATGCCACAAAAATAGATGAAATATACAAATGCTTTCAATTCCTAACTCCCTGCAAGTTGAAGCCTAGATTATAGAGCCTCTTGAAATGTTTTCAACATCTCTGACCTTGCGCACATTACTTTTCATTCCTCTTTAGTGTCAGAAATTGGCAGATAGGTAAAGGAAAAGGTGACTTGAAGTCTCCATGAGATGGCATCAGCTAACATCATCAATTAGTGAACACATAAGTGCCTTACTAGCAACAGGCTCTTGGTGGCTCAGTATAGATGCCCATTGGTCCTCATGGAGCACACAGTGTGTTTTCCAAGGATTTCTTCAATATGTAGCTAGAACATCTGTGTAATATGTTTTTATATACAGTTTTAACCTAGAATAGTGGTTTAATTTTTTTTTAATATTTTTATTTCTTAATATTTTTCTTAGTATTTTCTGGCCCAGACTTTCATGTCAGAATTTTATAGAAGTTCTCTCCAGGAAAAAAAAAAAAAAAAAAAACTACATACAAAAAATTGTAGGCAGTTTAACTTAAATATATCTGAACCTCCTTGAAATCTTTCCCTGGACTCCATGAGTCCTCAAGTTAAGAGCATCTTTCTGGGGACATTCTATGCAGTTAAACAAGAGAAGCCTGGTCTCTGGTACTTGGCTGTGAGCTGAGTGGGGAACATGACAGCCTATGCATACAGAGGGCTGGAGGCAGCAGGAGTGCTCCCACTGTCAATTCCAATCTGAGGGTGCATC
>NW_006922542.1:489457-490825 GCF_000298275.1 Orycteropus afer afer
GTTCAAACCCACCAGCCACTCCTCGGAAGGAAGATGGGGCAATCTACTTCTGTAGTGATACTGCCTCGGAAACCCAAGGAGGGGTTGCTGTGAGTCAGGTCTGACTCGATGGCACATAACAACAACGCATCTTTCCCTGAGGGTTATTGCAAATGATATCTGGCATTGCATGGGAGGTAATGCCACCAGGAGAGCCCTCAGTCATCAGGGGCAGAGTCAGTTGACAGACACCCTGGGCCATCTCCCTCATGTGGGAAATTACAAGAGTATGAGGCTTGTATTTTCTTGAAGAGTTTCCCTGATGCTGTCCCCTGCCTCCAGAGGTGAATGATTTGACACACACCCTTCAGGGCTGCCTTTCTTCAGTTGGTCTTACCTCACTTCCTCACTGCCCTCTGCTATTTCCTGGGTCCACCTATCAAGTAAATTAGACATTCTAGTCCTGGTTTTAAGGTCAGTTTCTAGGGAATTATAATGAAGAGGGAATTTTCCAGTATCTGCCATTCAATGTGTCAGGCATAATGGTGCATGCCAGATTCAGGGCAGTGTTAGGGCACCATGTTTCCAGGTGAGTTTCCAGGTGGTTCTACAAGCAAAGATGAGGTTGGAGAAGCAAGGCCAAGCTGTTGGCAGAGGGCAGAGGGTAGGGGCCTGAAGTTAAGTCTGGGTTCCTGTTCTGGAGGAAGTGAAGAATGGACTCAGGGATCCACAGTGCATACAATTTTGCCCTGAACCAGGGCAAACACAAGCTTCTTGTGGGAGGTGTCAACTTAAGGAACTGTCAATTCAAGGGAACAAAGAACCAAGTGCTGGGTTTTAGGACCTACTGCAGCCATATAGCCAGGAGTAGATCTTTTCCTCCTGATTCTCAGGGCTTAATTGTCTCTGGGATCAGAAAAGGGAGAGGGTTTTTGTTAAAAAGGCCTGAGAGAGTGGCAGCATATAACAACAACACAACCAGGATTAGCTTTCCTGCTGCTGCTGGGGTCTGGGACCAGGGGAGCTCTGTCCATCTAAGGGCAGTGAGGGAGGCACAGAAACACCATGACAGCTGGGCTGGGTGTCATCTGAAGGTCCTGTGGAGGATAGAGGGAGTGCTTTTCAGGAGTATAGAAGATCCTGATTATGAGGGTGAGATGGCTCAGACAAAACAACACAGGAGTCATTCCTAGAGAGAAAATTTTCCCATAGCTCAGTTATCATCCTCTGAAACTTCAGGTAAGAGAAGCAGCCCCGGGACAGGGGGGCAAGATGGCGGACTAGGCAGAAGGATTGCACAGACCCTCTTCAACAAAGAAAAGGGAAACCAATTAATACAGACACAGAAGATAATCTTGGACCCCTGAGTCTTGAAGGAAAGGATGCAGA
>NW_006922543.1:0-4498 GCF_000298275.1 Orycteropus afer afer
AAAAAACAAAAACAACTCACTGCCATTGAGTCAGATCCCAATCATAGTGACCCTTCCTTGGGTTTCCGAGGTAGCTTATCTATGGAAGTAGATGGCCGAAACTTCCTTCCGAGGAGTGGCTGGCAGGTTTGACCTGCAGCAAGCTGAGGGTCAGTGAGAAAGGGAAAAACCCTCAGTGAGCTGGATCGGCTCCAACGACGGCCTAAAGCATAGCAACCATTGTGAAGATGGTACAGGAAAGAGAGTGCTTCGTTCTGTTGTACGGAGGGTTGTTACGAATCGAAACAAACTTGAGGACATCTACCAGTTTCCTTGGGCATTGATCGTGGATCCATGTAAAATGAAATCTTTGACAAGTTCAATATTTTATCCCCTCATCAAGATGTTGCTTATTGGTCTAGTTGTGAGGATTTTTGTTTTCTTTACGCTGAGGTGTAATCCTTACTTAAGGCTACAGTCTTTGATCTTCATCAATAAATGCTTCAAGTCTTCTTAACTTTCAGCAAGCAAGGTTGTGTCATCTGCATATTGCAGGTTGTTAATGAGTCTTCCTCCAATCTTAGTGCCACATTCTTCTTCATATAGTCCAGCTTCTTGGATTATTTGCTCAGCATAGAGATTGAATAAATATGATGAAGGATACAACACTGATGCACACCTTTCCTGATTTTAAACCAGAGAGTATCTGTCCTGTTCAAACGATAGTGTCCTGGTCTATATACAGATTCCTCTTAAGCACAATTAAGTGTTCTGCAATTCCCATTCTTTGCAATGTTATCCATAATTTGTTATGATCTACACAGTCAAATGTTTTTGCACAGTCAATCTGTAAACATCTTTATGGTATTCTTTGCTTTCAGCCAAGATGTGTCTGACGTCAGCAGTGGTATACCATGTTCTATGACTTCTTTTGGATCTGGCTTACATTTCTGGCAGTTCCCGGAAAATATACTTCTCCCACCATTTTGGAGTGATCTCCAGCAAAACTTTACTTGTATGTGATACTAATGATATTGTTCAATAATTTCCACATTCTGTTGGATCACCTTTCTTTGGAATGGGCCCAAATATGGATCTCTTCCAGTTGATTGGCCAGTTAGCTATCTTCCCAATTTCTTGGCATAATGAGTGACTGCCTCCAGGGCTGCATCTGTGTGTTGAAACATCTTAGTGGATATTCTGTCAATTCCTAGAGCCTTGTACTTTGCCAATTCTTTCAGTGTATCTGGGGCTTTTTCCTTTAGTATTATCAGTTCTCAAACATATGCTACCTTCTGAAATGGTTGAATGTTGACCAATTGTTTTCAATTCACTGACTGTGTATTTCCTCCATCTTCTTTTGATGCTTCCTGCATTGTTCAATATTTTGCCCATGATGTTGTTGTTGTGAGGTGCCATCAAGTCAGCTCCAATTCATAGTGACACTATGCACAACAGAACAAAACACTGCCTGGCTGTGCATCATCCTTACAATCCTTGCTGTACTTGAGCCCATCATTGAACCCACTGTGTCAATCCATCTTATTAAGGGCCTTCCCCTTTTTTGATGGCCTTCCACTTTACCAAGAATTATATCCTGATCCAGGGAATGGTGTCTTGTGACAACATGACCAAAGTAGGTGAAACAAATTCTGGTCTTCTCACTTCTAAGGAGCATTCTGGCTGCATTTCTACCAGGACAGATTTGTTCATTCTTCTAGTAGTCCATGGGACTTTCATTATTCTTCACCAACACCACAACTCAAAAACACGTTCCTTATTCGTTGTCCAGCTTTGACATGCATGTGAGGCAATTTAAAGCACCGTGGCTTGGGTTCGGAGTACCTTAGCTTCAAAGAGACATTTTTGCTCTTCAGCACTTTAAAGAGGTCTTTTGTAGCAGATTTTCCCAGTGTAATATGACGTCTGATTTCTTGACTACTGCTTCTATGGGTGTTGATTGTGGATCCAAGTAATGTGAAATCTGTGACAACTTCAGTCTTTTCTCCAGTTACTGTGATGCTGCTTATTGGTCTAGTTGTGAGGATTTTTGTTTTCTTTATGTTGAGATGTAATTCTACTACAGACTGCAGTCTTTGATCTTCATCAGTAAGAGCTTCAAGTCATTTTCACTTTCAGCAAGCAAGGTTGTGTTGTCTGCATATCACAGATTGTTAATGAGTCTTCCTCCAGCCCTGATGCCACATTCTTCTTCATATAGTCCAGATTCTCAGGTTATTTGCTAAGCATACATATTGAACAAGTATAGCGAAAGGATTCAACCCTGACACACAACTTGCCTGATTGTAAACCATACAGTATCCCCTTGTTCTGTTTGAATGACAGCCTCCTGGCTATATACAGGTTTCTCATGAGCACATAGAATTTGCCCATAGAATCCTTTAATATATTAACTGGGGGCTTGAAATTTCTTCAGTTCTTTCAGCTTGAGGAATGTGGAGTGTGTTCGTCCCTTTTAGTTTTCTATCCAGATCTATGCACATTTCATTAAAATACTTTACTTTGTCTTTTGGACTGCCCTTTGAAATCTGTTCAGCTCTTTTGTCTTGTCATTACTTCCTTTCGCTTTAGCTACTCTCCATTCAAGAGCAAGTCCCAGGGTCTCTCCTGACGTCCCTTTTGGTCTTTTATTCCTTTCCTGTGTTTTTAATGACCTTTACTTTCTTCATATGTGATATACTCGATGTCCTCTCACAACTTGTCTGGTATTGGGTCATTGATGTTCACTGCATGAAATCCATTGTTCAGATGACCTCTAAATTCAGGTAGGATACACTCAAGGTCATATTTTGGTTCTTGTGGACCTTTTTAACTTTACTTCAGCTTCAACTTAAACTTGCATATGAGTGACTGATAGTCTATTTCATAGTAGGCCTTTTTTTTTTTTTTTCCTGACTGATAATAATGAGCTTCTCCATCATCTGTTTCCACAGATGTAGTCAGTTTGATTCCTGTGCATTCCCTCTGGAGAGGTCCATGTTCATTATCCCTGTTTATTTTGTTGAAAAAAAGATATTTGCAGTGAAGAACTTGTTGGTCTTGCAAAATTCTGTCTTGTGCTCTCCAGTGTCATATCTACAACCAAGGCCATGTTTTCCAACTATTGATGCTTCTCCATTGTTTCCACTTTTGAATTCTGATCACCAGAAATTATCAATATATCTTGACTGCATGTTTGGTCAATTTGAGACTGCAGAAGTTGGTAAAAACCTTCAATTTCTTCATCTTTGCCTTTCAAGGTTAGTGCGTAAATTGGAATAATAATAGTATTGACTGATCTTCCTTTTAGGCATATGGTTATTATCCTACCACTGACAGCACTGTACTTAAGGATGGATCTTTAATTGTCCTTTTTGATGATGAACATGATTTGTCATTCCTGGCATAGTCGACCATATGAATGTCTGATTCAGAATGGCCAATACCAGTCCATTTCAGCTCTTTAATGGCTATTTCATTTTTGACATCTTCCAATTTTCCTAGATTCATCCTTCATGCGATCTACTTTCTGATTCTTTGCAGATGTTTGTAACTGGTTCTTCCCATTGTGAGTTGTGCTCTATATCTCTGGTTTATTACTAAAAGGAAAAGCCCACTGCCATTTAGTTGATTCTGACTCAGAGCGATCATACAGTACAGAGTAAAACTGCCCCAAAGGGCTTCCAGGGCTATAAGTCATTATGGAAGCATACAGCCTCATCTTTCTCCAACGGAGTGACTGGTTGGTTCAAACAGCTGACCTTTTGGTGAACCAGCTGAATGCTTTAACCACCCTGCTGACAAAACTCCTTTTAGTAAGGGAATAAACTTGTTACCATTTTTGAGTGCTGCCGCATTAATCCTGACTCGTGGTGATGCTACGTGACAAAGCAGAACGGACCCATAGGGTTTTTTTTAGGCTATAACCTTTGCAGGAGCAGATCACCAGGTCTTTTCTCCCCCAGGGCCTCTATCTAAGTTTGAACCTCAAACCTTTTAGTTAGTAGCTATAATAGTTAAGATTATATGCCACCTTGGCTGGGCCTTGTTTTGAGTGGCTGGGCAGCTGGATGTAGTATTCCCCATGATGAGACTGGTCATCAGTTTCATGGTGGAATCTACTGTGAGCAGCTGAGTAGCTGCCTTAGGGATGTGGCCTGCTCCCAGTACACAAGGAGAAACTTTAGGAATGGTCTCTACCTTTTGGCATGCTTGAATCCTGCATGTAGTCGAGTTCAGCAGCCTGCCAGGTTATCTGCCAATCTTGGGACTCTTAATGGACTTGGATCAATGGCCTGCCATGTGGTTTGGTAATATCAGGACTGTGCCTTTTTACCTGTTGACCTTTGGTTTAGCAGCCTCAGCAGCCAGCAGCTGCCTCAGTGAAGAACGCCTCCAGCTCCAGTGGGCGGGGGAAGAGGCAGAGCTGAAGCCAAGGCTGAGGGACTTTCATCCAGCCCTAGAGCCTGGCACTTTGAACACAGACTTCTAGCCTCCAAAACTGTAAGAGAATAAACTC
>NW_006922543.1:4733-6337 GCF_000298275.1 Orycteropus afer afer
CATTAACCAGAAAGACCATGTCCTGAGTAATAAACCACAGCTTAATGAATTTAAATAATTGAAATCACACAAAGTGTGGTCTCTGCTCATAGTGGAATTAAACTAGAAATCAATGAAAGAGAGATAATAGGAAAATCTCCAAACACTTGGAATTTAAACAACACAATTTTAAATAATCATTGGATCAAAGAGGAAGCCTCGAGGGAAATTAGAAAACACTTTGAGCTGAGCAAAAATAAAAATACAACATAACAAAATTTATGAGATGTAGCTATAGCAATACTTACAAGGACACTGAAACATTAAATGCTGATATTAGAGTAAAGAAAGTCTCAAATAAATAATCTAGAAGTCCCCCCCCCAAGATACTAGAGAAAGAAGAGCAAAATAACCTAAAGCAAGAAGAAAAATATATATATAAGTGAGAGCAGAAACCGACATAATTGAAAAGAGAAAAACAATAGAGAAGATTGAGGAAACTCAAAGCTGGGTCTCTGTAAAAATCAATAAAAGTAATGCAGAGGAAAGGAGAGAATGAAAAGTCACCACTGTCCAAAATCAAAGATGGCTTTTTCTACAGACCTGGCCACCATCAAAAAGATAATACTACAAACAACTCTACACGTATGAATTCAACAATTTATGTGAGATGGACTAAATCCTTGAAAATCACAAATTATCAAAACGCAGCTAAGATGAAGTAGATAACCTCAGTTTTCCTAGAACTATTAAAGAAATCAAACATGTAGTTGAGAACTTTTTGTGAATATATATCCAAGCCTGGATGATTCAATGGAAAATTCTACCAAACATTTAAAAAACAAATAATACCAATTCTATATACTCTTGAGGAAGAGAATACATTTCCTATCTTACTTTATGCAGTAAATATTACCCTTATCCTGAAACCAGACAAAGGCATACACAAAAAGGAGACTACAGACCAGCATTCCTCTAGAACATGTGTGTAATTATCCCCAACAAACTATTAGCAAATTGAATCTGGCAATATGTAGGAAGGTTAATGCACCACCACCAACTCAGCGTGACTGCAGTATTTCAAAGCTGGTTCATTGGCCAAATTTTAATCAATACAATCCACCATACAACTGTCTAAAGAGCAGAAACCACGTGATCATATCAATTGGTGCAGAAAATAATGTGAAAAAACTCAGTATCCATTCATTAAAAAATTCTCAGCAAACTAGGAATAGAAGGGATATTCCCCAACCTGATAAAAGGTACCTGCAAAAACCTTTTAGCTAAAATCTTACTTAACAGTGAAAGACACAGAAATTTCTTCCTAAACTCGGGAAGAAGAACTCCCTTCTTACCAGTCTTATTCACTATTGTAATAAAATCCAAGCCTGTACAATATCATAAGAAAAATAAATATAAAAAATTCAGATTGAAAAGGAAAATTAAAAATGTCCTATTCATAGACAGTATGATTGTCCATATAGAAAATTCCTAAAATCGTCACAAAAAACCTAGAAATAAAAATATCACAGGATACAAGGTCAACACGCACACACACACACACACATGAAAGCACACTTGCGAATCACTAATCTATCTGTATACTAGCAATGAACAATTTGGAA
>NW_006922543.1:8211-9282 GCF_000298275.1 Orycteropus afer afer
ATCTTGATTGTCATCGAGGTTACATGAATCTCTACAACTGCTAAAATTTGTAGAACCACCCACCAAGAAGAATTATTTTTACCATGTGAGGATTTTAAAAAATAAGGTAAAGTAGTTCCATCAGAAAAGTCCTGGGAAGAACACTTCTTGGAGTAGTTGCCTGTCCCGGAACCAGATTGCTTCCTTGGGGATATTGAGGTGTTGTCCATGACCCGATTGGCCAGGGTGAGGCCATGTGGCCACCTCTGGGCCTGACATCAGTTTGGAGATGGGGAGAGGAATGAGCATCATAAAAGCCATGGAGTGAGCAAGATCAGAGGGTGGGACCTGTAGTCACCTTCGTGAAACCTGAAGAGCTGGGATGACTGTGGCTTTAGAAAGAGGGCTTTGCTATCAGAAGGTAAACACAGATGGCTGGCCAGGCAGGAAGCCATAGCCTAAGATTTAGCCACAGCCTTTCTGAGTATCTCATTAGTGTCATGAGGGTGAAGGCATTGACCCCTCCCAGGGTTTCTGGGACCATGGAGGGTGAAAGGAGTTCCAGCACTTTGTGGGAGCTTGCTGCAGGGTGAGACCTCAGTAACTGTAGCTCTTTCATTATGTGGTCATCACCATTTTCTTTCATTGTTTTTGTCTACCTAGAAAATCACCTCATCGTGATAAGAATTAAACCTATATTAGTTATTTTCATTTAGCAATGATTGGGATATGAAAAGTGAAAACAAATAAGAAGGATCAGTAGTTAGAAAATATTGTGATAGAGATTGCACCCCAGAGGTTGCACAATATAATTTTGTAAGACCAATGACCTATTCATTGGAAATACATTTTTCACCAACATAAACAGGAAGGATATACACAGAACTCTCCAGATGGAATCAACAGGAATCAAATCCACTACTTCTGTACAAAGAAACAAGGGAGAAGCTCAACATCATCAGTCAGAACAAGGCCAGTTGCCAACTGTGGAACAGACAGATCATCAATTGCTTGTATGCAAGTTCAAGTGAAAGCTGAGAAAATTATAACAATTCACTGGAGCCAAAATATGACCTTGATTATATTCCACAT
>NW_006922543.1:10902-11565 GCF_000298275.1 Orycteropus afer afer
ACTTCTGGAAGAATGAACAAATCTGCCTTGGAAGAAGTACAGCCAGAATACTGCTTAGAAGGGAGGACGGGGAGATGTTGCCTTACATGCTTTGAACATGTTACGATGGAGCAGTCCTTGGAGAAGGACATGATACCTGGTAATGTAGAGGGTCAGTGAAAAACAAGATCCTCAACGAGGTGGATTGACATGGTGGCTGCAACAATGGGCTCAGATAGAACAGCGAGGATGAGGATGACGTAGGCCAAGCACTGTTGCTCTGTTGTATGTGGGGGCATGATGGGGTAGAGCCAATGCAATGGCACCTACCAATGACAACAGCCACCTTCACTCTGTAGCCTCACAGACAGCTCAAGCACTCTGTACCTCAGAGCTTTTGCAAATTCCGTCTCTTCTACCTGGGAAATTCCTGTTTCTACTCACTAATAAACACACCCCATTTTAATAATTTCTTGTTGTTTTTCATGATTAGGCCTTTACAGAGGGTTCCAGTGGCTCATTGATTAATCCCTATGATGCCATGACAAGAAATACCTTGCAATGTTATTCATTTTTCCCCATTGCCATTTTCTCTTATTTCACAGAGGCCTACAAGTTCAAGGTGACTAATTCTGTTTCTGAGAGAGAAAGCCTTCCCCTAGGGCTGGTGCCCTGGCAGGCTCT
>NW_006922543.1:14989-15504 GCF_000298275.1 Orycteropus afer afer
TGAGGCACTTACTGATGAAGACTGAGGAACACAGTCTGCAGTATGGATTACATCTCAATATAAAGAAGACAGAAATCCTCACAACTGGACCAATAAGCAACATCACTATAAAAGGAGAAAAGATTGAGGTTGTCAAAGAATTCACATTGCTTGGTTCTACAATCAACGCTAATGGAAGCAGCAGTCAGGACATTAGACGATGTGTAGCACTGGGCAGCTCAGCTGCAAAGGAACTGTATCAAGTGCTGAGGATCAAGGATGTCTCCTTGAGACTAAGGAGGACTATTTCCAATTGCCTTGTATGCATGTGAGAGCTGGACAGTGAATAAGGAAGACCGAAGAAGTGTTGATGCTTTTGAGTTGTGGTGCTGGCAAAGAATACTGAAGGTAAATACTGCCAAAAGAACTAACAGATCTGTCTTGGAGGAAGTGCAGCCAAGATGCTCCTTGGAAGCAAGGATGGCCAGACTTCATCTCACCTACTTTGGTCATGTTGTCAGAAGGGACCATTCCCT
>NW_006922543.1:15883-33356 GCF_000298275.1 Orycteropus afer afer
TGACTAGGAGGAAAGACCTGGTGATCTAGTTCAGACAATCAGCCAACTAAAACGTTATGGATCACAATAGAACACTGCAACTTCCTTGCTTTGGACATGTTATCAGGAGGGATCAATTGCTGGAGGAAGACATCACATGTGGTGAAGTGGAGGTCCAGATAGGGTGTGGAAGACCATTGGTGGGGTGGATTGGTGGACTCCAACAAGCTGGTGATCATGAGGATGATACAGGACCAGATAATGATTTGTTCTCTTGTGCTTAAGGTCATGGGTCAGATTAGACTCAACAGCAGCCCTTTGTCTATCTTTCTATCTATCTATTTATCTATCTACCTATCCATGTATCTATGTATCTATCTATCCATCCATCATCCATCCATCCATCTATCCATGCATCCATCATCCATCCATCCATCCATCTATTCATCCATCATCTATCTATCATCTATCTTTGTATTTGTCATCTACATCTATCTTTTCCTTATGTACATTACAGACTACAAGAAGGGATGTCAGTCTGTCCAGCATCACATAGAGCTACTCACTCTGTCTGTCTTGACTTCTCAGCCCTGAGGGCAGGTCTCAGGACTCATTCACCCTGTGTCTCAGAGCTGGCACATTGTGTGTTCCCAGGACACATTGCAATGAACTGGACCATGAGGGAATGCGCAGAGCACATAGCACATGCATCAACCTCACAGTTGTTAATTACCATCACTGTCTTTGATCAGTGCCAGAAAAGTGTCCCAGGGATGCAAGATTCCTCCAGGAAGGCAGGGCATGTATGGAATCCCAGGATCGAGGTGAATCTGGCTCCTCTGTGCCTGTGGCCACCCTTTCTTCAGGTCAGTTCCCTATAGTCATTGGAAGGTACTGTGCAATGACCCCCTTGCTCATCATGGTGACAACAGGTATACTGAGTGGAGCCTGAGATGGCTGAGAAGTGACCTTGTAGAGCCAGGTGGGCAGTGGCACAGGATAAGGGCAGCATCAGCAGCAGAGGGTAGGGGTGCCTCTGCCTCTCAGGAGTCCTCAAGAGGAAATGCTTCTAAAGTATCTGTCCTCTGCATTCTTCCCATCTGGCCACTGTAGCATGGGGGTCGAGGGGCCCTGTGGTTCTGCAGCAACATGTCACATCTACAGATAGGTAGACAAGTGATAGACAGAACGGTAAATAGGTAGATAGATAGATGATAGATAGATAGATAGATAGATAGATAGATAGACAGCCTTCCTGGTGAGGCCAGCTTTGGTTTGGACCAAGGAAAGTTGTTTAGTTCATCTGTAAATCTTGGATAACATCACCACCTCTTGGGATTTTGTGAAGGTTAAATAAAGTTGAATGAGAAAGAAGTATATCAACATGATTTTGCTTGGAATACAAATGCAAGTTAAAAAACTGAAGATATTTCTTTTAAAAAAATCTGCAAAATCAGGGTATTTTGTCTGTCCTATGCATCTCTGAGTATTACACATGAAAATGAAATACAATCATGGAAGAAGAAATGAAAGGAACATATAATCTGACTGCAAGTGGGTGTGCGGTGCTCAAACTGTCAACATGGGGATGTTGCAACTGTTCCCATTTGTCTCTCCCAGGCCAAGCCTTTCTCCACCAATCAGACTATCTCATCTTCTTATTTTACATTTCATGCTTCACCATAACCATGGTACCCACCTCATCTCCTTAGCATGATAGGTGTGAGGTCATCCGTGTCCTGGTCCAAGCCACTGTTTCTGCTTAGGAATAGTTCTGTCACCTCAAATAAATGAGGATACTCAACAAAGCAAGACTTATTCCCATGACCATTGCCAAGGAACAGTAGGAAGGAAGGTGCATTCACTCAACTGCCCCATGAAATGGAGCCCTGGTGATGCACCAAAAAAAAAAAAAAAAAAAAACTCACTGCCACTGAGTCGAAGCCCCATTGGGTTTCTTAGGCATTAAATCTTTACGGAAGTAGATTGCCCAGTCTTGCTTCTGTGGAGTGGCTGGTGGGTTTGAACTGCCAACCTTCTGTTAGTGGTCAGATGCCTCAGGAGCTATGCTACCAGAGCTCTCCTGGTGGTGCAGTGGGTAAGTAATTGGCTCCTAACAGAATGGTAGGCAGTTTGAACCCACCAGTGCTCTGCAGGAGAAAGATGTGGCTGTCTGTGTCCATAAAGATTACAACCTTGGAAGTCCTATGGGGCAATTTTACCCTGTCCTGTAGTGTTGCCATGAGTTGGGATGGTCTTGATGGCAACAGGTTTGCAGGTTTTACCCCATGACAATTGCCACCTCCTTAGCACAAGGACACAAGGCGGCAAGCAGGAGCCTTGCCCAGGGTGTGCGCTCCAGGCACCAAAGCTCTGCAGGTTTTCGTGACTTGAAGGGGCCTTGTTTCTATGCCCAGGAGGGAGCTGGGCTCAGATAAGCCATGCCCAGGAAGACGAGACAGGACTCTGCCATCATTGCACTGGGGAGCTCCCCGAGCCCCTGCGGACTTGGAGCCATGAAGCACTTAGAGAAGAGACAGCATTGGATCAGGCTTGATATGTGGGATTTGCTGATATTGAGTGGGGTGTGAGGATATCTCTGCGTCACAGCCTCGTCGGGACAGAGCAAAAGAGCCTTATCTGATCCTTAGTGAAATCATTTTCTGAGTAAGCCTGGGCTCGGTGTCTCCTGAAGACAGCCAACTCCCCGCAGTGGAAAGGTCAAGAGGCCTTCAACCAAGATCTATCGTGGGAAGAGCTTTGCCCAATAAATACCACTTGTGAGCCTGCAGAGGATTTGCTCCTAATTGCAGGGTCGAAATGGAAAGATTCAGTGGTGGATGGACTTTGGGACTCCTCTGGGGAGGTATTTCATGACAGTGCCACTTTAGAGGTGCATGGGTTCTCTTCACAGCTGCTTCTCCAGCCAAAGGAAGTGCCTGGCACGTTGTGATGCCCACCAAGTGCTTGTTGTTTCCATGGTGGTGGTGGTCGGGGGCACTTGGGCACTGCTTCTCTGTGTCCCAGGTCCAGTTGTCGAGGTCGGAGCCCAGGAACTCTCTCTGGGGGCGAGACTCAAGCAGACAGAGGCGGACAGCTTGCCGGAGACAGATGCATGCTTTTTCTCCCCTCGGGCAGGAACAAGACGGCTAGACGGAACAGGAGTCGGGTGCTCCCCTTCCTCCACGTTAGCTGTTGTGGTCAGTTGCCCTCGAGTTGGCCCTCCTCACAGTGGCCCAGTACCCAGTCTGGCCACATCCCATCATCGGCTGTGGGTCATTGTGACTTTGGGGAGTAAATTTCCAGGCCTTTCTTCCTAGTCTGTCTTAGTCGGGAAGCTCCACTGAAACCCGTTCAGCATCCTGGCCCCACACCAGGCTCCACTGACAGATGGGAGATGGCTGCATGGCAGGCCCACTGGCCAGGACTCAACCCTGGGTCTCCCACCTGGAAAGCCAGAATTCCACCCCTGAACGACCATGGTAAGAGCTTGGGCTACCTCCGGCTGCCCCACCCTGCCTCCTTCAGACCATCCTCCGTGGGACAAGCAGGCTTGTTTGTGCTGGGATGAGAGTGACAAAGAAGGTGTTTGGTTTCTCACCAATGGTGCAGGCCTCTAGCTCTAGACTGCCTCTGTGGAGTGGACTGAGAACAACCTCTGACATCAGTAAGACTCCCCTCTCCTTCATGGAAAGACAGAAAGGACTTCATGAGTGTGAGGTTAGGACCAGTGCCACAGTGGGGACAGCAGTGTTGTGGGTTGGGTTCTACAACATGGAGTCCAATAGAAAAGACAATTTTGTGTGTTGGAAATCCTTGAGCATGCTGGCTGTGGCTGCATGGGGCGGGTGGGGGTTCTGTACCTGCCTGTTTGCCTTGTTTTCTCCTGGCCCCTGGTCCCTCCTTGGCTCTGTGTGCTCCACCTGCAGGTTGCTGGCAGTGCCTAGGAGACCTCAATGTGGTGACAAAAGCTGCTGGGTGACTGGGCCACAGGGATCACTTTCCACGTGGTATAGGTTCAATTTAAGTGATTATCAGTAGCAATGATCTGGCCTAAGGAATGAGTGAGTGTGTACATGCATGAATGAATGAAGAGAACTCATTTTGTACCAGGAGCCCCTTGATGGTGCACTCAGTTAATGCACTCAGCTGCTAACTGAAAGGTCAGAGGTTCAAGTTCACCCAGAGACACCTCGGAAGAAAGGCCTGGAGATGTTCTTCTGCAAAATCCGCCCCTGAGAACCAACAGCTGTCCTCCGGCTCACACGGGATTGCTGTGGATGATTGGGATCAACTTGACAGCAACTGCTGTTTTTTTCATTTGTGCCAGGTACTGCATTTGGTTCTGGGGATGAAGTGGGGATTAGAGGCATATGCATTCAACATTCTTGCATTCAATGCTAGTGATAGGAAACAAGGTTTATGTTAGTGACAATACACCATTATCAAGTCTCCCAAGGGCTCCAAGAGAGGACTCTGGACATGGAGTTGGTGGAGAAGACACAGAGCTGGGGGTCCAGGGAAGTGGATGTGGTCCAGGTTGCTGTGAAGGGCCTGCAGCATGCCCTGATGCTGTCAAGACATGCCAGGGACACTGGGCTCACTGGACTTGCTCCTCCAAAGCCTCGTTGTCAGTATCCTTGCCGGCTGGGAGGGGGTGACCTCCTCTCTCCCCCAGCAGTGCTCCATGTGCGCAGCATCAATTCAGCCACCCACTCTCTTCTCTGAAGCATTTTCCAGCTCTGCTCCCTGGTAGGGCTGAGACACTATTTCTGGCTTTGTTGCTATGTCAACCTTGAAGAGCTGTGTCTCCCAACTCACGTCAGGGCTGATGGCCGCCTGTCCATGAACTCCTGCAAGAATCTACAGGCAGCAGGGGGACCTGTGAATATCAGCCCTGAGGAGTACCACATGGCAGGGTCAACTCCTCCTTCTCACCAGGACTTATGTTTCAGAGCCATGGTGAGCACTGGTTATGAGAATGGGTCAGGCCAGGTCTCCTCCTCATGTAGGTCTCAAGGGGAGGTGACCCAGAGAAGCAAACAGAAACAATAATGAGAGGCATGCTGGGACAAGGGTGTGGGCAGGCGAGGGAAGAGCCTGTCACAGTGCAGGGTGTCAGTAGGTAGCCATTGAATGAATGAATGACTGAGTGAACAAACAGATGACTGATACATGAACAAGTGGACTCCACCCAACACGGCAATTGGGTAGGGTTCAAAAAACAAACAAACAAACAAAAAACCAAACTCACTGCCATTGAGTCGGATCTGACTCATAGTGATCCCTTCTTGGGTTTCTGAGGTGGTATCACTACAGAAGTAGATTGCCCAACTTTCCTTCTGAGGAGTGGCTGGTGGGTTTGAATTACCAGCCTTCTGGTTAGCAGTCAAGTGCCTTAGGCACTACACCACCAGAGATCCCAGGGTAGGGTTAGTTATAGAAAATCCCCTACAGGAGGAGATATCTGATGACAGTAAGAGTATATGAATGTAAAACCAGTTATCGGTTGACTTCGAGTCCTCTCTGACTCGTGGTGAACCTTATGTGGCAGAGGACAGCTGTGCTCCACAGGGTTTTCAGTGGCTGATTATTTGGAAGCAGAGTGCCAGGTCTTCCTTTGAGGTGCTTCTAGGCGGACTGGAACCTCCATCCTTTCAGTTAGCAGTGAGGAGACTAGTTGTTTGCACCCACAGGGGCTCCTTTCAGAATGGAACATGCTCAGACTCTTCCATCAAATTGAAGAAGTAGTTCAAATCAAAGACACTGGTCATGGGGTGAAGGGTTCCATGACCACAGACCCTGGAAGCAGGAGCAGGAGTGGCTGTTCTCCCTGGCCAGCTTCTGTGAGGGTCAGCTTTGGTTGTCACCTTGATCAAACTTTATGTTGGATAAATAAACAAACAAACTCACTACCTTCAAGTCAATTCTGACTCATAGCAACCCCCACTGGGTTTCCAAGGCTATAAATCTTTACGACTGCCTCATCTTTCTTCCATGGAGTGAGTGGTAGGTTCTAACCACTGACCTTTAGGTTGGCAGCCAAATGCCTTAACCACTGTGCCACCAACTCTCCCTGGAACATTATAGCAGCCAGTCATTCAACCCATCAGTAATCTAGTGTTGCTATGGAGATATTTTATATATTGTCTCACATTGACAATCAGTCAACTTCTGTGAAAGGAGATCAGTCTCCATAACATGAGTGGGCCTCATCCAATGAGGCAAAAGACCTCAGGAGCAAAAACTATTTCCCAGAGAAGGAGAGATTTGGCCTCAAGACCTCAGCGCCAACTCCTGCCCGGGACTCCAGCCCAATGCCTGGCCTGCAGATTGTGGACTTGCCAGTCCCACAATCACATGAACAAATTCTGTGAAATAAATCTCTTTATTTGTCCATGCAGATGTTTGTATCTGGGAGCTCTGGTGCTGTAGTGTCTAAGGCATTTGACTGCTAACCAGAAGGGTGATGGTTCAAACCCACCAGCCACTCCTTGGAAAGAAGATTGGGGTATCTATGTCTTTGTCTATATTTCTACCACTTGTCTGTCAGTTTGTCATACTGTGGTGGCTTGCATGTTGCTGTGAAGCTGGAGGCTATGCCACTGATATTTCAAATACCAGGAGGGTCATCCATGGTGGACAGGTTTCAGCAGAGCTTCCAGACTAAAACAGACTCAGAAGAAGGAAGGAGCCATCCACTTCTGAAAAAATTGGCCACTGAAAACCTTATGAATAGCACTGAAACTCTGTCTGACATGTTACTTTATGAAGAGCCCTGAAACATTGTCTGATATAATGCCTGAAGATGAGCCCCTCAGGTCGGAAGGCACTCAAAATATGGCAGGGGAAGGGCTGCCTCCTCAAAATAGAGTTGACTTAATGACAAATATGAAGTAAAGCTTTTGGGACCTTCATTTGCTGATGGTGCATGACTCAAAGTGGGAAGAAACAGCTGCAAACATCCATTGAAAATTGGAATGTGGAATGTACAAAATATGAATCTAGGAAAATTAGAAGTTGTAAAACAATGAAATGGAGTGCATAAAGGCTGATATCCCTGGAATTAGGGAGCTGAAATGGACTGGTATTGGCCACTTTGAATCAGACAATCAAGTGGTTTACTAGGACAGGAGTGACAAATTGAAGAACAGTGGCATCATATTTGCTGTTAAAAAGAACAATTCAGTATCTACAATACTGTCAGTGATAGGATAATATCCTTATTCCTACAAGAAGACCAGTTAGTATTACTACTATTATTCAAATTTACTCATCATGCACCAAAGCCAAAGATGAAGAAATTAAAGATTTTTAGTAACTTCTGCCATCTGAAATTGACTAAACATGCAATTAAGATGTATTGATTATGGTTGGAGATAGGAATGTGAAAGTTGGAAATAAAAAAGAATCACTGGTAGTTGGAAAATATGGCCTTGGTGATAGAAATGATGCTGGAGATCACATGATAGAATTTTGCAAGACTAATGACTTATTCACAGCAAATACCTTTTTTCAACAACAGAAATGGTGACTATAGATGTGGACCTCACCAGACAGAATACACAGAAATCAAATCGACATCATCTGTGGAAAGAGGCAATGGAGAAGCTCAATATCATGAGTCAGAACAAGGCCAGGGGCTGACTGTGGAACAGACCATCAATTGCTCATATGCAAGTTCAAGTTGAAGCTGAAGAAAATTAAAACAAGTTCATGAGAGCCAAAATATGACCTTGAGTATATCCCACCTGAATTTAGAGACCATCTGAAGAATAGATTTGACACAATGAACACCAGTAACTGAAGACCAGATGAATTGTGGGGTGACATCAAGAATATCACCCATGAAGAAAGCAAATAATCATTAAAAAGTCAGGAAAGGAAGAACAGACCAAAACGAGTGTCAGAGCAGACTCTGAAACTTGCTCTTGAATCATAAGTCACTGAAGCAAAAGGAAGAAATGTTGAAATAAAGGAGCTGAATAGAAGATTTTAAAGGGTAGTTCAAGAAGCTGAAGTAAAGTATTATAAGGAAACATGCAAAGTCCTAGAGTTTGAAAACCAAAAGGGAAGAACACACTCAGCATTTCCCAGGCTGAAAGAACTGAAGAAAAATTTCAAGCCATGAGTTGCAATACAGAAGAATGCTATGGGCAAACAGAATGATGCAATATCGGGGGGGGAAAAAAAAAAAAGATGAAAGGAATACAGACTCATTACACCAAAAACAAGTGGTCTATGTTCAACCATTGTGGGAGGTAGCATATGATCAAATATGTTCCCACCTGCAATGGTTGAACATAGACCATATATCAATGGTATTGAAGGAAGAATTCCAAGCTACGCTGAAGAAATTGATGAAAAACAAGGCTCCAGGAATTGAGGGAACATCCATTGAGATGTTTCAACAAATGGATCCAGTGCTGGAGGTGCTAACTCATTTATGCCAATAAATTTGGAAGACAGCTACCTGGCTGATCAACTAGAAGCGATCCATATTTGTGCCCATCCTGAAAAAAAAGATGACCCAACAGAATTTGGAAATTATCAAACAATATCATTAATATCACACACAAGTAAAATTTTGCTGAAGGTAATTAAAAAATGGTTGTAACAGTATATTGACAGGGAATTTTCAGAACTTCAAGGCAGATTCAGAAGAGAGGATGGAACAAGGGTTATCATTACTGATGTCAGATGGATCGTGACTGAAAACAAAGAATACCAGAAAGATGTTTACCTGTGAAAACAAAGAATACCGGAAAGATGTTTTACAATGAATGTGTGAGTCATAACAAATTATGGATGACATTGTGAAGTATGAAAATTCAGAACATTTAATTATGCTCATGAGGGACTTGTACATAGACCAAGAGGTTGTAGTTAGAACAGAACAAAGGAATACTACATGGTTTAAAATCAAGGAGAGTGTGTGTCAAGGTTGTATCCTTTCACCATACTTATTCAATCTGTATGCTGAGTAAACAATCCAAGAGTCTGGACTCTATGAAGAAGAATGCAGCATCAGGATTGGAGGAAGACTCATTAACAACCTGCTATGTGCAGATGACACAACTTGCTTGTTGAAACTGAAGATGACTTGAAGTCCTTACTAATGAAGTTCAAAGATCACAGCCTTCAATATAGATTGCACCTCAACATAAAGACAACAAAAATCCTCACAACTGGACCAGTGAGCAACGTTATGATAAATGGCTGCCACCAGTGAGGCTCTGTGAGTCCTTTTCCCCTGGGAGGGCATGAGGTTGTTCTCACACTTCAGTGAGAGTGGCACTCCAATGGCATTAGCAAAGGCCATTTTGATTTAAAAGAGAGAAAATAATGAGCAACTCCTCATTTGAGTGATTTAAACCTGCCCCTCTGGTAGTTTGCTGTGAACTCCCATACACTCTGTGTTGCTCCCTACAGAACAAGAACAGGTGTCATGGTTCCACCACCCTCATGGTGGGCAGTGTGGGGTTGCCCAGACACTAAGGGGATGGCCCCAGGTGTCTGTCACCTGCTCCCTGCCCACTCTCATGTTCCCAGCTTTGCTGCAGAACCCTGCTCCTCCGAGGGCAGCTTCCCTGCTCCTTAGTGGCCAGGGCTCCCTGGGATTGCATGGGAGTTAACTAACCTGTGCTGCCCCACAGCCCAGCATGCCCCACTGGCTCACCCATCAGAGCCAATGAGGAAAATGGGAAAGATACCCACAAAGACCCCCTTCCCAATAGTGGCCCCCCACTGCAGGCAGCCCTGGACTCCCACATAGGAAGAAATGATCACCCTGCATCAGGATGAAATGTGAGCCCCCCTTCAGGGTAGCCCTCCATCAGCAGAGTCCCTGCCTCCCCCCCTAATCAGGGGAGAGCTATTTTCAGTGTCAGATTACCCACTAAGTAAGGTAAGCATGGGCTTGCATGTGTTTACTTACTAATCCGTAGTGAAGCCATGTGAAATTGTTCACTACAGATTAGTAAATAACCACATGCAAGCCCATGCTGACTTTGCTTAGTGGGTAATCCACCTGTGGCTATTTAGAGCCACCAGGGGACTGAGGATTTTAAAAGGAATGGTCACTCCCCTGCAGAAGGCCCGGGGTCAGCCCTGCTGTGTCACCGTTGAAGTGGTCGCTGTACGCATTAGGGCCATCGGGATTCTAGGAGTGCGATGGTCCAGTTTAATGCCACGCCCTCCTCCTGGGGGACTTCGCCGCCCCTAAATGCCCCTGGTGGTGTGGTTTTGGTTCAGTTGGGAAGTAGCTGTTGTGTCATTGGACATTGTGACTTTTTCAGATTTTCTCATTGAAGGTCCTTGCTGTGTAGGGTAGTCTTACCTTGCCCTATGTAACCAGAGCTGTTTCTTTCTTTTGTTTTTCAAACAAAATATCTCACATTTTTATTAATGAATTAACCTATTAATTCAGAAGCATACAAACAAAGGAAGAAACCAGAATTTTTGCCAACACACATTCACTTGGTTCAGATAGTGGTGAAATTTTCAACTGGATATGGTAAGATGCTGGTGAACTGGAAGGAACGTAAGCTAGTGCACCACTGCATACATGGCTCCTTAAAAGCCAGCTTCGTTCTTCTCCACTATCTCCTCCTGCAGTTGTACCTGATTTTGTCACCAGTCATTAGAATCCATCAGTGAATGGCACAATTTTGCTTTTGTTTCTTGGCCAAGAATCTCTTGATCCTGAAATCTAGTGCGAAGACACGGTGAGGGTGGAAGTAGGTCACACACGCCACAATGACACAGAAAGAACTGGAGCTACTTCTTCTGACAATGGCTGGTCACATGTGGGAAGAGCAGTCACAGATGGGAAGAGCGAGATGGACCTCTGTCCCCAGTGTGTCCAGAGATGCCCTGCGGCCTGAGTTTCTCCCCCTCACTGGTTGTGTGCAGTGGTAGTCTTCTCCTAAGTATTGCCCGTCTCCCATCTTGACTGCTCCATGACCATCAGGACCAGAGCGAGGTTGGGGTTCCAGAGCAGGCAGGTGGCTGTGGCACAGATCCACAACAGGCATCCATGTCTCTGCCCTCTCCCACTCCTGCGTAAAATACCGTGCTTAGAAAAATGAGTGTTTGCTTAAAGATCAGAGTTTCAGCCAGGATGCATGGAAGGTAAGGAGGGAGTAGGTGAGGAGAGCAAGCTGGGACAGGCCTACAGGAGCCCATCACTGCAGCCATCGTGTCCATCCATCTTGTTGAGGGTCTTCCCCTTTTTCTCTGACCCTCCACTTTTCCAAGCACGATGTCCTCATCGGTGGACTGTCCCTCATGATAACATGTCAAACGCATGGGAGACAAAGTCTCACCATCCCCATTTCCAAGGAGTGTTGTGGTTGTACTTCTTCCAGGACAGATTTTTTCTTTCTTCTGGAAATCTACAATATAGTCAATATCTGTCGCCAACATCATAATTCAAAAGCACCACTTCTTCAGTCTTCCTTATTCATTGTCTAGCTCTTACATTTATATGAGATGATTGACTCAGGCACACCTTAGTCCTCAAAGTGACATCTTTACTCTTAAAGACTTTAAAGAGGTATTTTTGTAACAGATTTGCCTAATGCAATGCATCATTTGATTTCTTGACTGCTGCTTCCGTGGCTGTTGATTGTGGATCCAAGTAAAAGGAATTCTGTGGCCAATGCAATCTTTCCTCCATTTGTCATGATGTTGCTTATTGGTCCAGTTGTGAAGAGTTTTGTTTTCTTTATGTTGTGATGTAATCCATACTGAGGGCTGTAGTCTTTGATCTTCATCAGTAAGTGCTTCAAGTCCTCTTTGCTTTCAGCAAGGAATGTTGTGTCATCTGCATATCACAGATTGTTAATGAATCTTCCTCCAATCCTGATGCCGCATTCTTCTTCATATAGTTAAGCATCTCAGATTATTGTCTCAGCATACAGATTGAATACGTGTGGTGAAAGGATACATCCCTCTTCCTGCACACTTTTCTAGATTTTAAACCACACAATACCCCGTTTTCTACTCAAACAATTGCCTCATGATCTATCTACTGGTTCCTCCTCAGCACAATTAATTATTCTAGAATTCCCATTTTTTGCAATGCTATCCACAATTTGTTATGATCCACGCAGTCAAATACCTTGGCACAGTAAATAAAACACACATAAACATCTTTCTAGTATTCTCTGCTATCAGCCAAGACCTATCTGACATCACCAATGATATCCGTTACTCCATGGCCTTTTCAGCAATTGGCTTGAATTTCTGTCAGTTCCCTGTCGATGTACTGTTGCAACCATTTTTGGATTATCTTCAATGAAGTTTTACTTGTGTGTCATATTAATGATATTGTTCAATAACTTCCCAATTCTGTTTGGTCATCTTTCTTTGGAATGGGCACAGATATGACTCTCCGCTAACCAGTTGACCAGGTAGCTGTGTTCCAGATTTCTTGGCACATATGAGTGAGTGCTTTCAGGTTTGCACCCACTTGTTGAAGCATCTCACTGGGTATTTTGTTAACTCGTGGAGCCTTGTTTTTCATCAATTCTTTCAGTGTAGCTTGGACTTCCTCCTTCAATACCATTGGTCCTTGATCATATGTAACCTCCTGAAATATTCAAACATCAACTAATTCTTTTTGGTACAGTGACTGTGTATTCCTTCCATCTTCTTTTGGTGTTTTTGTGTGTTATTCAATATTTTGCCTGAAGACTCCTTCAATAATGCAACTCAAGGCTTGAATTTTTTCTTCAGTTCTTTCAGCTTGAGAAATGCTGAGAGTGTTCTTCACTTTTGGTTTTCTAACTCCAGATCTTTGCACATTTCAGTATAATAATTGACTTTGTCTGCTCTAGCTGCCCTTTGAAATCTTCTGTTCAGCTCTTTTACTTCATCACTTCTTCTATTATATTTAACTACTCTCTAATCAAGAGTAAGTTTCAGAGTCTCTTCTGACATTCATTTGGTCTTTTCTTTTTTTTTCCTGTCTTTTTTAATGATCTTTGTTTTCCTATCTTAGCATGTCCTTGATGTCACCCCACAACTTGTCTTGTTTGTAGACATCACATGTAGATACTTCTGTAAAAGAGCACACCACCAATCACGGTCACTGAATTTTATTCGTACAAACTCTGGAACTGGTGGATGTTGTGCTGTGAATGATTTGAAGAACAACAACAAAATAAATTATTTAAAAAATGGCACATTCTCTGCCCTTTTGGAGTCTCTGTGGTGAACATAACTCATACACAATGACACCGGCATAGAGGACATCTAAAAATCATTCCAAGAAGCTGAGAGAAAGTGCCTTGGAACCCATCCCAGTGATGTGACTGTGGACCAGAGCCCCAGGTGCAGCTACACGCAGAAGATATGGGCCTAAAGCCATGATTCCATAGGTAGAGGGCCCTGGGGATGGCTGATGTGGGTTTCATGGCCATCTAAATGACAAGTCAGAGTGAAGGAGCCTCCGGGGCACCAGGTCGCATGGTGCAGGGGTCTGAGGGCTCAACATGCCCAATATTGGCCCTGTACTCTGGGGCCTGGGAGCGGTAGTTGGGCTGGGATGTCCAGCCCCACAAGCCTCAGGATATAATTCCACCGGAAATGATTGTGTGGTTTCTGATGTCACCAGACTCCAAGCACTTTGCACATCTACTCAGAGAACAGCTACTATTCTTTATCTAGCATTTTCCAGGGACCAAGAGAGGAGACCATGGCACTGTTCATTGTTCCTGCTGTGAAGGGTCTTAGCACCTGGCTGAAGAAGTCAGAATTGCACACCTGGGAAGTAACAATGCATAGAATGTGGAGTCTTGCCTGAGGTTCAGAGCTTTTCAGGGAACAGAAGCCTGCCAGCAGAATGGGAGCATGCAGGAGGTCAACACTGCATCTTGGGGGAAGCTGTGTTTGGTCAGTGCAAAGTTGAGACGGGCCCACAGGGCCAGGGTCAGGAAGAGAAGACTAAATGTGGCATTCCCTCATCCACTGAACGGGTGTCAGTCATGTACTGTGTGCACATGCACACACATACACACACACACCGGCATGCACACACGCACCTTCTGTGGCTTTTTGCAAATAGCAATAAAATCTTGTATCTCTGCTCCTGAGGGAGTCACACGGTAGGGTAAGAGAAAGATCCAGAAGTGATTATAATAAAATGGGAAAGCTACTATTCCTGAGGTAAGAAAAGCGTAACAGGAGTAAACAGGATGCAGATCAGCGGCTCAGTGGTGGGATTCTCACCTTCCATGCAGGCGACCTGGGTTTGATTCCCGGCCAATGCACCACATGTGCAGCCCCCATCCGCCTATCTGCGGAGGCGTGTGTGCGGCTCTGATGCTGAGCAGGTTTCTGTGGAGCTTACAGACTGAGATGGACTAGGAATAAAGGCCTGGCGATCTACCTCCCCGAACCAGCCAATGAAAACGCTAAGAATCCCAACAGTCCACCGCCCTACCCCCCAGATTAGGGCAAAGATGGAAGCAGGACCAGCGGCACTTTGTTCTGCTGCTCACAAGTCTGAGGCCAACCTGATGGCCACTAACAACTACCCACAAGATGGCAACATTAATGCTGGGGGGACAATGACAAGTTGTGGCAGTAAGGTTGTGTGTCAACTTACCTGGGCCTGGTTTTGAGTGGCTGGGCAGCTGGATGTAGTTATTCCCCATGATGAGATTGTAATCACCTCCACAGTGGACTCGGCTGTGAGCAGCTAAGTAGTTGCCTTTGGGGTCTGGTCTGCTTCCAGTAGGTAAAGAGAAGCTTTGAGCAAAGTCTGTAGATTTTGGCACACTTTGAATGCTGCATTTGTGTGAGTCATCATGTCCAGTTCATGGACTTGAACCAGTGGGCTGCTGTGTTGCCTGCCGATCTCGGTACTGTGCCATGTTACCTGCTGACCTTGGGTTTGCCAGCTTCAGTAACAAGCAGCTGCCTGAGTTAAGAGATACTTCTAGCTCCTGTGGGCCTGAAACAAGAGGCAAAGCTGAAGCCCAAGGTCAATGGGCCTTCACCCAGCCTCTAGAGCCAGCACTCAGAATTCAGACTTCTCCCTCTCCTAAATGGTAGGAGAACAAATTCCTTTTGTTAAGCCATCAGCTTGCGGCATTTCTGTTACAGCAGCACTTGAGAATCAGACATAAGTTTTCACAGAAGAGGCGCTGGCATTCATCCCCAACCTCATTGGTGAACACAGTGAGATCCTTTGGCATGTTGTCTCCTGTGCTGGTGAGAGTGATGTAAAGGTGAGAGGCGCATGGTCCTGGCTTTCACAGGTGTGAGCCCGGACAGGCAGGAAGGTGCTAGGCAAGGGGAGCAGTGCAGAGCAGGAAGGGCTCTGCTGGCCCCTGTGCAGGGCAGGCAGCAGCTGTGCAAGGTCTGCAGGGAGATGCAGAGTAGCTGGTCCCGAAATGGGAAAGGCATTTCACAAGAGGGACCAGCATGTGTGAACTGGCTGACAAAGTAAGGACGCACTCTGTGTCCCTGGAGCAGACATGGCCAAGGTGAATGAGGGCAAGAGGGAACCAGAGTGGAGAGAATGTTATCATTATTGGACCCCAGAGACAAATTAGGGCATTCGGATCAGGTACCAGGGCTGATGAGGGACGCACAGAACTTGTACAACCTGCCCCCCCAAAAAAAAAACTAAACCCACTGCAGTCAAGTTGATTTGGACTCATAGTGACCCCGCCTTGGGTTTCCGAGGTGGTACCTCTACAGCGGTAGATTGCCTAGTCTTCCTTCTGAGTGTACAACCTGTAGAAGCTTTAAATATGTCTCTATTGGACCAGTTATGTGCTTTTCCACCAGAAATCCCCCAGAAATGACAGAAGCAGAGGGACTCAGTGAGGATAAGCACACAAGAGTGAAGACCCCAGGAGGAGATGCCACCAAGGAAGCAGAGATATTGCAGAGTATCTGGGCAGGGAAGATGGGATCAGACTGATGGACAAGCCAGAGCAAACCGTCAGCAAAATCAGGCAAGAAACAGCTACTACAAAGACCAGGGAGTCCTCCAGAACAAAGCCTCAGGCCTAAGCATCTGGCTGGACAGGGCATGTGGTGCAGTCTCCAGGGGCAATCATGCAAGCACCTCTCTGGACAAAGCCAAAGGTTGACAAGGCTGGGCAGTATCACGGTTGAAGCTTTTGGCTTTGGGCTCAGGCTGCTGGTTCTGGGTCCTACACAATGGGGCTCATGGCGGTGCCCAGCTCCTAGGCGTCTGGCATGTTCTGAACTTCAGTAAAGTTAGTTTCCATCATCACCTGGTGACCCCAGCAATGAGACAGAAGAGGAGGAGGACTGGGCCCTGGGAAGGCTGCTAAACTGAGGCTTTACTCAGGGGAGATTTCCAGGTTCCATCCTGAGAAATAAGAAGGGGGGGGGGACTTGTTACCACTGAGTAAATTCTGACTTGTGGCAACCCCATGTGGGTCAGAGTAGAACTGTACTCCAGCTTTGTGGGTGGAGTAGCTTCTCAGAGACAACCAAACACCTTGAGGGAGAGAATCACTGGGCCTGTGGTCTCAGGACCATAGTCTTGGGTAACATCATGCTCAATTGGCACAACATAGTACCAAAAAAACCCAAACTCACTGCTGTCAAGTCGGACTCAATTCACAGCAACCTCTCCTTGGGTTTCCAAGGCGGCATCGCTATGGAAATAGATTGCCCAATCTTCCTTCTGAGGAGTGGCTGGTGGGTTTGAATTGCCAGCCTTCTGGTTAGTAGCCAAATGGATTAGGCACTACACCACCAGTAAAACTCTTATTCTACTTCCCGCTATGATGAATAGTGACTGGAGTCTAAAAAGCTTTTGAGTGACCACCTAAGATGCAACTACTGGTTTCCTCTCATCTGGAGCAAAGAAGAGTGAAAAAAAAAAATCAAAGACATTTGGAAACAATTAGTCCAAGAGACGGACCATGAGGACCTCAGCCTTCATGACCCTGAGACCAGAAGAACTAGAGGGTGCCCAGCTACCAATGCCAACCACTCAGAAAGGGATCAGAATTGGAGATCCTGGATAGAGTGGGAAGAAAAATGTGGAACAAAACTCAAAACCACAAAATAACCAAAATTACTGGTCAGATAGAGGAACCCCTGAGATTATGGCCCCGGGTTATTCTTCTGGCCTGGAAATGGACTCACTTCCTTGGATTAGCTCTCAGCCCAGCAGTAGGAAGACGTATAAGCAGAACACCTGTCCCAGGGAGATATACCCACTTACTCTAGGGTGATGTACCCCTTAGATCAATCAGCCATGAGGCATCAGAGGGACAGCATTCACATAGAGGGAAAGCTGGACAGACAGGAATGCATAGATAAGAAGGGCACAGGGAGAGGGTGTTCACGGGGAGCAGAGGGAAGGAGGGCTTTTTATGGTTGGGGATTGTAATCAGGGCCATGAAACCAAATGTGCATGAACTGTAGACTAAACTGAATCTGCTTTGTAAATTTGCACCCAAATCACAATAAACAAATAATAATAATAAAAAGA
>NW_006922543.1:34186-36667 GCF_000298275.1 Orycteropus afer afer
TTGTAGTTAATTATAAATGGACTTTCATGCATAGTATTTAACAGTGGTTGCAAATGAATATTAAATAATATTAATTATTCATAAAATTAAGTAAAAGGTATTTAAAAAGAGGGTCTTCGTGTGGCAGTCGTGAACACCAGGCAGGAGAGGGCTGGAGGGAGAAGTAAAACCATGTTCAAGGTCTTATGTTCTTCAAGAGATGTGTATGACCATTTTCTTATGACTTTTAGAAAATACAAGGCTGGAAATATGAGCTAAAAATTAATGGTTTCTAATGAGTAGTTGTTGGCCAAGTGGATATACATAATAAAAAAATGGATCTCAAGAGCTACTTTGCACCACACTAAAAACTCAATTACAGTTAGATTGCAGATGTAAGTGTCAAAGTTAAAAACATAAGGCTTTTAGAAGAAGCTTCAAGGAAAACAGCTTCATAAACTTGGAGCAGGCAGATATACGTGTAGTCATTACAGTCATATTGGGAGTATTGTCAAGAGTCATAATCCAAGCAAAATGACATAAACAGATTGAACATATAGGGACAAGAGAGCTCTCCAAGCAAATATTGTCATTAAAAATATAGAGCTGGCAGGTCAATATTAGCACCAGACAGCAAAGAATTCAAGACAAGGCCTCATGATAATGTCTCATTTCTCATGGTAAAATAGAAAGACAGACAATGCCAAATATTCATCGGAAACAATCAGTAAGAAAAAGCAAAAAAATCACTGGCTTGAACATACACACCCACTGTGGTAGTTCAGTTTGTATGTCAACTTGGCTGGGCCTGGTTGAGTGGCTGGGCAACTTGATGTAGCATTCCCCATGATGAGACTGGCAATCAACTCCATGGTGGGATCTACCATAAGCAACTAAATAGCTGCTTTTGGAATGTGGTCTGCTTCCTCTATATAAGGAGAAGTCCTGGAGATAGTCTCTAGCTTATGGCACCTTGAACCTGCATGCACCCATGTCATTGTTCAGCAGACTGCCATGCTCTGCCAACCTTGGGACTTACAATGGACTTGAATTAATGGCCTGCCATGTGGTTTGGTAATATCGGGACTGTGCCTTTTTACTTGTCAACCTTGGGCTTGGCAGCCTCAGCAGCCATCAGCTGAGTGAAGAAAAGCCTCTAGCTTCAGTGGGCCGGGAGCTGGAAGCAGAGCTGAAGCCCAAGACTGAGGGGCTTTCAGTCAGCCCCTAGAGCCTGGCACTTTGAACTTGGACTTAAAGCTTCCAAACTATAAGAGAATAAACTTCTGTTTGTTAATGCTATCCCACTTGTGGAATATTCTTGTCAGAGTGGCACTAGGTAACCAGAACAGAATCTGGTGCCAAGAGAGTGGGGTGCTGCTCTGACAGATACCTAAAATGTGGAAACGGGAATGAAGTGCATCCTTGACCCGAGACCCTGGCAGAGAGACCCCAGCATACGGCATGAGAGACAGCAGAAGCAGAGGCAAGAGACTGGCAGAGAGATACTGGCAGAGAGAACAGCATGAAAGATGGCAGTAGCAAAGCCCAGAGACTAGTCTTAAACAGCAACAGGCTTACCAGTCCATGGAGGAGATAGCCGGATGCCATTGGGTAGGTGGTTCCCTGGTGGGGTAGATTGCCTTTGGGCGTTAATTGGTAGAGAAGACCAACATAAAATGGAGTAGCCGGGTGGCTGGCCCGTGGAGCAAGAAAGCTGAGTGTTTTTAGGCAAGAAGTTTTCCTGTGGAGTGGGTTGCCTTTGGCATTAATTGGAAGAAGCGGAGAGACCAAAGAAATGGAAGCAGAGCTGCCTCAGCCTGAAAGGGTAGGACCATGGCCTTTGGGGGTGGAATGGCCACAGCCCCCTAGGTTTCAAAGAGTCAGGCCTTCGCCAACTTGGTTCTGGAGTGTGGGGCTGCTTGTTCATGTGAGCCAGTGGGATGGAGCCACAGCTGCTGCCCAAGAGTGAGGGGGTGGGGCTGCCATGCCCAAGAGGGAGAGAAACAGGGCCCGCGAGGTCGCCACGTAGAGTAACTAGGGGACTGGAGCCACCCAGTGAGAGAGATCTGTACAGATGCCACCCAATGAAGATCTGTATAGATGCCAAGTTGACAAGGGGTAGAATTGTGGTAGTTCAGTTTGTATGTCAACTTGGCTGGGCCTGGTTGAGTGGCTGGGCAGCTGGTGATAGTTATTCCCCATGATGAGACTGGCTATCAACTCCATGGTGGGCTCTACCACAAGCATCTGAGTAGCTGCCTTTGGGATGTGTTCTGCTTCCTGTATATAAGGAGAAGGCTTGGGGATAGTCTCTAGCTTATGGCACGCTTGGACCCTGCATGTAGCCAAGTCATTGTTCAGCAGCCTGCCATGCTCTGCTGACCTGGGGACTTACAATAGACTTGAATTAATGGCCTGCCATGTGATTTGGTAATATCAGGACTGTGCCTTTTTACTTGTCAACCTTGGGCTTGGCAGCTTCAGCAGCCAGCAGCTGTCTGA
>NW_006922543.1:38787-45464 GCF_000298275.1 Orycteropus afer afer
TGGGTTTGAACTGCCAGACTTCTGGTTAGTGGTCAAGTGCCTTAGGCACTATGCTACCAGAGCTCCTCATTGGAGAGATGCAAATCAGAACAATGATGAAGTATCATCTCACTCCAGCAATAACAGCAAAGTTCAACAAGACAAAAATAACAAATGCTGGTGAGGTTTCAGAGAGATTGGAACTCTTGTGCACTGCTAGTGGGACTTTAAAATGGTACAACCATGTAGCATATGGTATGGCATTTCCTTAAAAAACTGAGCATAGAAATACCATTTGACCTAGCAATTCCATTATTAGGAACATATCCTAACGAGGTGAGAGGCAGTGCACAAACAGACATATTTACACCCATGTTCATCGCAGCACAATTCACTATAGCAAAGAGATACAATCTAAATGCCCTTCAATGGATGAGTAGACAGCCAAATTATGGTACATTCACACAATGGAATACTATGCTACATTAAAGAACAATGAGGGATATGCGGATCATCTCACAATGTGGACCCGCCTGGAGGACATTATGGTGAGTGAAATAAGTCCATTGCAGAAGGATAAGTACTGTATGAGCTCATTACTGTAAAAAGACAAATAAGGGTTTTCTTGAGAAAGGGAACTCACTTTGTAGGTTACTGGGGTGGGCAGGGAAGGGGGGATTAATTTCAGGCTAGTTGGGGCCCACATGCTGATGAGGATAAGAGGAGGCATGGTATGGAAAGAGTCTGTGACCACCATGATAACATTAGGAAAAAGGAGTACACCGAATTGTGCACATAGGAGATAGACAACAGATGCTAATACCAACCAGTATGTCCACAATACTGCATTACCATTAACAACACCAGGCTACAGATAAACACATAAACATCTGAGAAGATCAGATGGGGGTCAGTGAACAAGAGTATACTGTAGACCAAGGATAGATTCAGCGCAAGCTAATCTTGCACAGACACCAGTGATACAAAATACTTGCAATCTTTACAGAAGCAACAGAAGACATAGAGCAATCCCTCACAGACACCCAGATACTGTGGGAGAGAGAGCCAATGGATCTACCATCTCAGGACCATAGCACTGAGAGACACCAGGCTCAATTAGCACAACTAAGTACATAAAAGCTTTGCTCCACATCCTACATTGGTGAGTAGTAACTGGGGTCTTAAAAGCTTTCAAGTGGCCATCTAAGGTGCAGCTAATGGTCCCCTATCATCAGAAGCAAAGAAGAATGCCAAAAAAAAAAAAAGGGGGGGACATTTGGAAGCAATGAGCCCTAGGACACGATGGACCTCGAGACCAGAAGAACTAGATGGTGCCTGACTACCAATGCCAACCACTCAGGAGAGGATCAAATCTGGAGATCCTGGATAGAGTGGGAGGGAAAATGTGGAACAAAATCCAAAAACCCAGTAATGACCAGAATTACTGGTCGGATGAAATCTGGTGAGACCCCCCAATACTATGGCCCTGGAATACATTCTGGGCCTGAAATAAAGCTCACTCCCTGGGGCTGGCTCTCAGCCCAATAGTAAACAAGATGTACATGCAGACCACTCAACCCAGGGTTACGCACCCACATACTCTATGGAGATGCATCCCTTGGAGCAATTGAGCACGGGGCACCAGACGGGCAACATTCACATGGAGGAAATGTGGGACACACAGGGGTCCATAACTAAGAGGGGCCCAGGGAAGAGTTACTGGGCAGGGAGGGGAGGAGACTGGGTTATGGTTGGGCATGGTAAATGGAGAGTGAAACTAAATGTACACAAAACATTGAATGTAAAACAAACCCTTAAAACAATAAATAAACAAACAAATAAATAAACCAAAGAAAAGGGTCAAGTGAAAGGGAGAAAATATTAAAATAGGAAGGAAATAAAAGAGCACAACAGCAGCATTCAAAGAGATTTGTCTGAAAAGGCCAATGAAATAGACAAGCCGTTGGGGGAAGTGTTGAATACAATGGGAGAGAAATTACGAATAGAAAAAGGAAGAATAAAACATTCCATAGATGCCGTGGGGTTTAAAAATACAAAGGGATACTGGATTACAACCATTTTTTTTGCCCATAAATTTAATATCTAAGGTGAAATGGAACTTCTATGGGAAACCATAAAGTACCAAAATTGACTAGAGGGGAATCAGCCATCCAGAATGAACCTATCACCATTTTATAGCATGTATTCACTCCTCAAAAATGCTTCGTGCTCCCTCCCTCCCACCCCAAACCCTGGAAAGGCACCAGGAGGGCCATTTGGAGCCCACATTTCGCTAGAGCTCAAAGGAACAGATAAGCCTTCTCCAATTCAGAGTGAACAGTGGGGAAGCTTTGCAGTTCTCTTTGTAAGGCTGAAAAGTCCTCTCCACTAAAATTAGAAAGTGATAAAAAAAAAAAATCAAGCAGAGGGACAGGCTAATTTTTGTGATGAAGTGAAATCAACAGGGACAGATGAGATGCAGAGCAGCATGAAGAGAAGTCCTCTCTGTCCCCACCAGGCAGTGCCACCCCTGCTGCAAGACAGGGCGAGGCAGTGGGGGCCATGTGGCGGTGACACACCCTGTGACTCCCTCTTGGCCCCCTGTTGTGCTTGGTGGCTGACCGAGAGGTTTCAGTCCTGGCCCACTCAGGTACCTCGCAGGAAAGGCCTGGTGACTGCTCCTGCAAGGTCACAGACGCCGGACATGGAGTGCAGCTGGTACTCGGCACCCAGGCTGCAGCATGAATCGGAACCGACTCAGTGGCAACCAGCTCTTTTGGGGGGTTCTGATAAGAGTTCCTGGGTGGTGGAAATGGTTGACAGGAACGACCGCTAACTGAAAGTAATGTCTCCAGTCCCCCTAGAGGCACTCAGAACTAAGGCTGGTGATTTCCGAGAGTCGGCCACTGAGAACCCTCTTTCACAGTCTGACTGACGCAGCTGGGACCGCTGTGAGTTGACACTGACTCAACAACAACGTGTTTGTGGGTTCGTTGGTTTTGGGGAGACAAGTGAGACTCTTCTTTTCAGGGGTGTGCACGCAAGGGGCTTGGACAGGAAGCCAGATCTGGGGGGATTCCCAGAAACTCACCAAGCAGGAAGCTTGTGTGTCCCTGCACTGACCCCTTCTCCCATCTTGTCTTCCGCCTTGGAGGGGCGCGTGGGGTCTCAGCAGGGCCCCGGAGGAATCTGGCTTAGACTAGAGGACCCTCGGGTGATCGGTTCCTGGCCAGGACCATGGCTGAATGCAAGGGGGTGTCCCCGACTTGCAGTGGAGGAGGGGCTCCTGTAACACGCCCCACAGGGAACCCCACAGCAGGGCAGCACCTGCTGGTTCAGGTGAGCTTCCTGGAGGAGGTGGGGAGCGGTCCCGCTGCCCACAGCGAGGTGATCCCGTTTGCTAGGAGGCATGGCTCCTGGACTCCTCAGCTGCGGGCCCGTGGCCCCTCTCTGCACTCAGCCCCTGGCTGTGCTCGGAAGCAGGTAGAGCGAGCTTTTGCTGGCTTCCCAGCCCTTAGTGCACAGCTCAGCGGCCGGCTCAGTGCTGAGTGCAGAGTGTGGGCCACATGGAGCCCGGCTCCCGGGATGCAGGGTATGAAATCCATCAAAGAAAATTAAAAGCTCCAGCCAGCTCCTGAACTCGGGTTTACCAGGCGGCCTTTTCTACTCCTTCCAGCTGCTTCTCCAGAGGGAGGTGGCCTGGCCCGAGGGGACCCACAGCGCTCAGAGCTCTGAATTATTAAAAGCTGGAGCAGGCTGGGATGTGTGAACATCCTGCCACAGAGCTGTGGTCGCTCTTCTTCAGAGGGCAGCCGGGCGCTCTGTGGGCCGGGAGGGTGCAGCAGAGGGGGTGGCAGGCAGAGGGGGCCCAGCTCAGAAGAACCACAAGGTCACAGGTGCTCGTGCCTCCAGACTCACCCCTTCTGCTTGGTCTGGGAGGCAGAAGCTGTGGGTTCAAATCCCAGCCCCACTCCAGAGTTGGGTGGCATTGGACAAGGTGGCTAAAGTCCCCGCAGGCCTCGCTCAACGGGAAATAACCTGATTGTCAGTTGTCATTGAGTTGGCTTATGGTGGCCACATGGACCCGAGCAGGATGTTGGACGGTACTGGGTCCTCCCCACCATCTCTGGGCTGTTCACATCCACGCTGTGGCCACTGTGGCCATCGCTCTCCCTCAGGGGCTCTCTCATTTTCAGTGACCCCCTTCTTTACTATCCATGGTGTTCTTTTCCAGCGACTGGTCCTTCCTGTTGGCGGATGCATGGTAAGCATGCTGGGAAGTCTGGCTGTGTGTCTTCTGAGACTTGCTTCTCCCAGCAGTCCCTGGCATACGCAGTGCTCTTTGCCATCAGCACTATTTGAAGGCATCAGTTCTTGCTCTGTCTTATAAATAATGTGCCTGCTCACAGGTCTGTGGGCCTGGTTCCTCCGACACGGTGGCCAGCTTCCTCGCTCAGCTGAAGGACAGGAACTGAGTGCCCGTGAGAACAGATGGTATCCCTGTGCTCAGGAGAGAGACTTTCACCATGTGGCATCTCTGAGGAATACAATGAGGGTACTGCAATTAAACAACAACAAAAAAGCTCCCTGGAGTCCTGAGGGAGGGCTGCTGGGAGGAGGCAGCATTGAAGCTGAGGCGTGTGGATGCAGAAGGTGACTAAGCATGGAGAGCAGCCACGTCTTGGCAGACAGACAGCTGGTGCAGGTGTCGGGGCACAGGATCCAAGGTGAGGGATACAGTTAGAAGCCAACAGGGAGGTCGAGGCCAGACCCCCAGGCCTCGTGTTTGATTTGTCGCAAGGGGATTGGGGAGCGGGACAGGGTTTCCCCAGGCACTGAACAATCCACATTGTACCAGGGTCTTTGGATGCTCTGGGTATGTGATCACCTTTGCAATGGCCTCTGCCGTCTCCTCCACCAGGCATCCAAGTGGCCTCTCTGGCACCCGGCACAGGTGTTTAGTCAAAGCCCAGGCTCCCAGGAGGCCTTTCCAGACCCCTCACTTCCAGTCACAGCCCCTTCCTGAAGTCCCTCCCCTCCTCCCTACACATCAGAGGCGTCATCGCTTCATCTCTCCCACATCCACGCATCTCTGTCTTTCTTTTCATGAAATTGTTTCCTGCCTGTTTCTCACGCTACAGTGTAAGTCCTTTGGGTGTAGAGATTTGTATCTGCTTGCCCACATCTGTGTCCCTCGTACACGCCTGGCACATAGTAGGTGCTCTGTACATAGTGAGTGAACGAATGAATGCACGCGTGGACCAGTCCTTTCCCCAGTCTCCCACACAACACCTGTTAGGAGCCCTGTCTCATGAGTGGACTTTGGCATGCTTTTCCCCCTCCCAGCGGTTTCTGAATGTTAAGTGGGTTCACGTGCAGGAAAGGCCCATGTCGGTGCAGGTGGCCATGGGTCTCTGGGCGTGTGGGGGCTGAAGGCCAGCTGGACAGCACAGCCTTCCTCCATGTGCTCACTCTGCCCACACGGCGAAGCCTGGAAACTTCTCAGGAGCACAGACGTGCATTTCTGGTTCCCATGCCACACCTAGGCAGTCCTGCAGGGAGGACTGAATGAAGTCATCTTTCTTCCAAATCTTTAAATTTGAACAGAAACCATCCTGTGAAGTCATCTTTGATCCAATAACGTTGTCAGGCGTCTTTGAGTCCCCTCTGGCTCACAGCAGCAGCACGTGCAACAGGAGCAAACGCTGGCCGGTCCGGCACCTCCCTCACCGCCATCGCTGTGGCTGAGTACGTTGCTGCAGCCACCGTGTCAGCCTGTCGAGGGTCTTTCTCTGTCTTGCTGACCCTCTAATTTACCAGGCTTTATGTCTTTCTTCAGCGTGTCCCTCCTGATAACATGTTCAAAGTACACGGGACCATCTCACCATTGTCACTTCTGAGGGGCATTCAGGCTGCACTTCGTCCAAAAAATATTTGTTCTTTCTTCTGGCTGGGCATGCTGTATTTAATGTTGCTGTTATGTGCCATCAAGTCAGACCCGACTCATAGCGACCCCTCCTTGGGAAGTAGATTGCCCAACCTTCCTTTTGAGGAGTAGCTGGTGGGTTTGAACCACCAGCCTTCTGGTTAGTAGTGAAGTGCCTTAGACACTATGCTACCAGAGCTCCCAATGAATATTCTTTTCTAAAAGCATAATTCAAAGGCATTAATTCTTCTTTGGCCTTCCTTAGTCATTGTCTAGCTTTGCATGCATATGAGGCGATTAAAAATACCATGGCTTGGGGCAGGCACACCTTCGTCTCCAAAGTCACATCTTTGCTTTTTAACATTTTAAGAGGTTTTTTTTTTTTTTTTTTTTTTTTGCAGCAGATTTGCCCAATACAATACAGTATCTGATTTCTTGATTGTTGCTTCCATGGACATTACTTGTGGATCCAAATAAAATGAAATCCCCAACAACTTCAATCTTTTCTCCATTTATTGTGATGTTGCTTTTTAGTTCAGTTGTGAGGACTTTTATTTTCTTAATGTTGAGGTGTAAACCATTCTGAAGGTTGTGAGCTTTGATCTTTATCAGTAAGCGCTTTGAGTCATTTTCACTTTCAGCAAGCAAGGTTGTGTCATCTACTTATCACAAGTAGTTAATGAGTCTTCCTCCAACCCTGATGCCTGTTCTTCATATGATGCAAGCAATCATGTAGCCTAATTAGAAAAGATTGTCTGCATTAACAGGCACC
>NW_006922543.1:47664-48579 GCF_000298275.1 Orycteropus afer afer
TTCCAGGCTCCTGGTCCTTTCCAGGGAAATCCGGTCCAGTCCCAGCACCCCGCACTGCCGGCTGCCCTGCCAGCCTCTCGGGTGTTTTCGATTCTTTTCTGCCATGGGAATCCCAGGGGGCCGTCCACGATGCCAGCTCCGTGTGGCCGCTGACCAGGGCTCTGCCCTCGCCCTTTGCTTAGGGAGACAAAGGTTGCTGTAGGCCTTTTACAAGGTGTGGTGGTCTTTCTTTCTTCCTTGGTGGCGGAAGCTGCGGAGTCGAACGTTTCTCCAGAACGGAAGAGAACGTAAACCAGGAGGTCAGACGCTGAGGGGCCTGCTTCCAAACGGAACTGAAAGGACTCGGTGCTGAGAGATGAGAGCTTCACCTCCGTCAGGGCTTGCGCGCGACCTTGGGCAAGGCAAGTAGCCCGACGAAGCTTCAGCTTCCAAGGGCTGCGTCGGGGCGGTGACCGGTGTAGCAAGGTCCCTTCCCACAGAAGCGCTGCACTGTGCTTTGGTGGCTCTTGACCTGGCGGCCGCATCTTCCCGCGCTCCGTGCGGGCGAGGCCTCGGGACAGACCCCGTGCCTGCCGTCCTGGGATTCACTTTGAAGACGGACATGCGCATGGAAGGGCAGGGCGCACGCTGGCCTGGGCACACGCCGTCTTTGATTGTCCCCAGACTTGCGTTCCCTGAGCTCACAGGCAGGGAGCCTGCCAGGTCTGTCTTCGCTCCGCAGTATGACTGACTGCTACAAAAGACCAAACCGCTGGGCGAAGTTGCAGACTGTCCCCAACTTACCCAACTTGGCTGTCTAATGACTGTCGAACGTTGGTTCTGAGGTAAGTTGAACACATCTTTTTTGTTTAGTTTTCAAATGACTGCCTTTTATTGTCATTGTCTTTATAAATCTGATCTCCCCTCTGGAGCCTC
>NW_006922543.1:49719-52010 GCF_000298275.1 Orycteropus afer afer
GCTCTGGCAGGGCCCCAGGTGCGGGGGGCAGCGGGCAGGGGTGCCTTTGGGTTCAGTTGTAGGGATGGAGTAGCCATTTATCACTGCCTCTCTGACAGCATCCAGGACAATATGTCCTTTTCCTCTCCCTCCCCAGGGAAAGGGTTATTCCAGCCCTCAACTCGCAGCTCACCCCACGAGGAAGAACAGTGGAAAAGTTCTTACCACATCTGCCATGATGACACAGGTGACCTTGGGCAGTTCCTTAGGAGTTCTGAGTCTCTCGTCACAGCACTGAGCATCACCGAGGTGGTGGCATATGAAACGTGCCCCACACAGTGCCTGTTGGTTGGAGGGCCTCATGAACAGAACCCCCTTCTCTCCCCTCCTATTACATTCTTCTTAACTGCCATTGAGTCAGTTCCAACCCCCTGTGAGCAGAGCACTCGTATGCCCTCTACGGTTTCCATGGCTGTGACCTTGCAGAGGCAGACCTCCAGGCCTGTCTTCTGACCCACCCTGAGTGGGTTCGAAATGCCACCCTTTCAGCTAGTAGTTAAGTACTTAACTCTCTGTGCCACCGGCGGACCCCATGGGGTTGCCAGGAGTGTTGGAGTCAAGTTGATGATGCCTAATAAGAACAAGGGCTCCCTGGTCCCATATTGAATGTCTCTTGTGTACCAGGCAGTGGAACATGGCTGTGCATAAGACCCAGCCCTGTCCTGTGGGATCTACTTGTGGAAACAGGGGTATTCCAGGGACAAGGAGGATGCTCTGTTCCCCTACACCCCCTTCCTTTTTTCCCAGACATTCCTTTCTCATGTCCCCTCACGAGGTAGGGCTCGCCACTCCTAGGCTTGCCCCTAATGTGCCTTTGGCTTGCTCCCTGCTCTGTCTCTTGTTGGGTTTGCAGACCAGATGCCAAGGGGGGAGGGCAGCTTCCAAGGCCCTGGGAGCATGGGCAGCCCCTAGAGAACAGAGGATTGAGTCCCTGAGTGACTGTGGAGCAGAGCCCCCCGCACCCAGCCCGTGTGGGTCTGTGGCTCCAGGCCCTGCGGTGTGTTGTGTGATGCCACCAAGCATTGCGGGGTGTTTGTTAAGCTGTTTGCTGCAGCCATTAGTGCGTGCTGATGCAGGCAGTGGCCGCATGTAGTGCCACGCGTGAGCGCCCTGTGATGGCGAAGACACAGGCCTTGGAGCCTGATCTCCAGGAGCGACGAGGCCCTCGGCCTAGTGGCTGTGGTTGCCTCTGTCATCACCAGCGGCTGAGATCCTCGGGCTCAGGCCGCCCCCTCTCACTGATACCTGTGTGCCAAGTAGCACTCCGGTTGTCTCTGGAAAGTGGGGAGGGGACAGGCGAAAGTTCCATCAGCCATCAGCTGCTGTGGAGTCAATTGCCACTCCTGGTGGCGCTATGTGTTCCAGAGCGGAAGTGGCCTCCACGGGGCCTTCAATGCTGGTTTCTCAGAAGCAATCACCGCACCTCTCTTCCCAGTCCGCCTTGGTCTGCAAGCTCTGCTGGAACCTGCCCAGCATCATGGCAACACGCAAGGCTGCCCAGACAGATGGGAGGGAGCTGAACAGGAGGCCTACGGGCCGGAATCAACCCCGGTGCCCTGTGCGGGGAACATCGGTTCCACCATCCACCCAGTCAGCACTGCCTTCGTGTAGAGGCTAACACAGCGCCCACTTTCCTTCTGGCCCCGCACACAGCCCGCTTCAGGCACCTGAGAGGGCAGGTGCGCAGTTACCTGAGTGAGCTGTTGCCGTCACATCTCTCTCATTTCTTAAAGACTCTTCTTTGATCTTATCACAGCTTACATAACGTGGCCCTTAGAGGCACTTGCCCCACGCAACATTAAATACATGGTTGAGTTTAAAATGTGATTACGGTAATGGGGAGCCTCCATCTCATCACTGTTCACCTGGAAAGGCTTTGATCCCCAAGAATATTTCTATTTCAAGGTTAATTAAAAGACAATCATGCTAATTTGCCTCCTAGAGGTCCCTCCACACACTCAGGCCACCCTGAGTGTCAATTCTGATTATCTGCAAACTTTATTGCCGGTGCCCGCTTACCCAGGTGCGCCTGCTGCAAACGCATTCAAGCAGAGCTGTTCCATGCTCAGAACTTTTGAAAAGACACGAGTTCCAATAAATTTTCACAGTTCACGACGGAGGAAAATTACTGCTTCAGAAAAAACATGCTTTAAATATTAAAGTGCCAAGAAATACATTCACAATGCATAAGAACACATAAGATAATTGCCTCCGCAAGGTAATATTAGTGCCAGTGAGGTTAAAAATGGCAC
>NW_006922543.1:68515-70139 GCF_000298275.1 Orycteropus afer afer
TGATTGTTTTTCTGATTGATCACTTTTGAAAGAAGTATTGAGGTATTTCCCTTCAGTCTCATTAATTCTGTCTTCAATTGATTCAGTTCTACTCCTTTGCCTGTTCAATGTGTTATCTATTTCTGAAAATTTAGTATTAATCTTCTGGATTTCTATGTGTAGATTTTGTATCTTTTCTAATTTTTCATTTATTTTGTCATTTTGTTCTTGTATAGTCTTTTGAAATTGTTCTAGGTTTTTCTCTGTGTTTTCTTCAACTTTGTCAGTGTTTTCCTTGATCTGTCTCTCAACCTGTTGAAGGTACCTAAATATAATTGTTTTGAATTCCTTATCAGGGTGTCCCAATGGTGCATCTTCCTCAGAGATGTGTTTTGAATCTGTGTCCTGGTCTCTTCTTTCTCCTGCTTTATCTTGCCTCTTTGTGTGCACTGTGATGCTCTGTTGTCTCCAAGGCATGGTGACATGTTTGTGTTTACATTTAATTGGTGATTGTATGTTTGAGTGGCTTGCCCAGGATTTTTTTTTCTTTGTTTTGTTTGTGTGTTATCTATGTAAGCAGGGTACTGTGCTGTGCTCCCCTGTTCACTAGTTGGCAACACTTATACACTCACCACCTGTCTCCTTTCCCATGGACAGCCTCCCGTATGTCCCTGCTGTCCTTGGAAAACTGAGCCTATTCTTAGCTTGCTGAATCTGAATGAGAATGCTGTCACTTTAAATATTCAAAATGGCCACCACTTGTAAATAATAAAAATGGCTGCCCCCTGTGGACAGTGGAAAGTCCACAGCTCAGATTGTCTCCTTCCTTGCTGTTTCCTTTCCTAGTCATAGGCTACCAGCATGATTGTCCTGCAGCCCTTGATGACCAGGGCTGATCTTTAGGTCATTCTCAAATCCCAACACCACTTGGAAATATTCAGTCTGTTGGTCCCATTAGAGTAGCTGATAGTCCACTGCTCCAATCAGGGCTCCATGATTATCTTCTGTATCTCTGTCAATTGGTTACTCTTTTCTTTGTTGAAGAGAGTCTGTGGAGCTTCTCTGCCTATTCCTCCATCTTACTGGAGGTCATTGGTTTGGTTTGGTTTTGATGGATGTATTATTCTTGGTTGGATTTTTTTTTTTTTTAGGGCTTTATATATATCATCCCATTGCCCTCTTGCCTACATAGTTTCTGCTGAGAATACAGAAATTAGTCTCATTGGTTGCCATTTGTAGGTAACTTTTCATTTTTCCCATGCTGCTTTCAGTATTCTTTCTTTGTCTTTGGTTTTTTGATGGTGACATGTCTTGGTGATTTCCTTTTGGGGTCTGTCCTGTTTGGGGTCCATTGAACTTCTTGAATGGATATATTCTGGTCTTTTGTCATATTAGGGAAATTCTCTTCCAGAAAATCTTTGACAATTTTCTCTGTGGTTTTATTTGTCTCTTGCTGTTCTGGAATTCTGATTACATGCAGGTTATTCCTCTTGATGGTATCCCAATTGATCTTAGGCTTTCTTCATTTGTTTTGATCTTTTCTCTGATTGATCCCTTAATAAAATAGCATTGAGGTATTTGTCTTGAATGTCATTAATTCTGTCTTCCATTCATTCAATTCTATGAATTTGTCTATTCAATGTGT
>NW_006922543.1:70559-71200 GCF_000298275.1 Orycteropus afer afer
TGTGTGTGAGCAGGTTACTGTGCTCCTCTATTCACTAGCTGGCAGTGCTAAGGCTCACCACCTGTCTCCTGGTGGGTATGACAGAGAATGAGAGTGTGTGCACAGATCTCTGTTAGCTGTTTGTAAAGCGCAGTTGAGGGTGAGTTGAGCTGGTATTGACTGCCGTCCATCATTGGTCAGTTGGTGCAAAAGCAATGGTGGCCCTCAATCAGTGGGTGGGGCTGCAGAAGTTTCAAGTATAGTTGGGTTGTATGGGAGTGGTTGCTGTCTTGTCCTCAGTTAGACTAAAAAATAAAATAAATAAAAACACCAAAAAAAAAAAAAAAAAACAAGAGAACAAAAAACTCAAACCATATAAACAAACAGGAACAATTGCAAGAAAAAAAGAAAGAAAGGCAATAAATGAGAAGAAAAAGTTTATACATGTATATTTAAAAAAAAAAAAAAAGACAAAAGATAGCTAATGAGAAAAACAGGGAAAAAAAGAAAAAAGCCACAATATCTGGGGAAGGAAGAATGAGAGAAAAGAGCAAGAGTAAAAGGATAGCAAAGAAAAAGTGTGAAAACTACCAAAGGAATAATGAGGAATGGAAAATGGGAAGAACCAAGAGAAATAAAAAAGAAGGGAACCCAGAAAACAG
>NW_006922543.1:71890-73111 GCF_000298275.1 Orycteropus afer afer
TTGGCCATGTAGTCCCTGGTGAGCAGAGTAGATTTTTAGGTTGCTACAGGGATGTGTTTGCAAATATTCAAAATGGCTGCACCCACAGGACAGCCAGCAGTCCACAGCTCCTTTTGTCTCCTTACTCATTGTTTTCAGTCAGGTTCTTCTATTAGTTGGTATTTAATCCACTTCTTTATCCTTCCCTTCAAAACTCAGGGTTCCAGGATTGTCTTCTGTATCAGTTTCAATTAGTTGCTCATCACTTTGTTGCAGAGAGTCTGTGTAGCTTGTCTGCCTATTCTGCCATCTTGCTGTAACTCTCAGAGGACCTTCAAGGGCTGATTCTTTGGAAGTGAGTCACCAGGCCTTTCTCCTTAGGCACCCCTAGGTGGACTCGTACCTCCCACTTTCTGGTTAGGAGTCGAATGCTTTAACCATGCACCCGACCCAGGGATAATCTCTGTAAGAATGAAAAACTCTGCAGGTTCCCTGACAACCAAACTCTCCCTGCACCTCTGCTATAGCTCACAGACCATCCAGGAGTGACACCTGGGGCCAGCCCCTTTTCTCAGAGCTTCCATGTACTGGCTCAGGCCTCCTCCCCACAGAGCATGCTGGTGAAAGCACTGGGCTGTAGTGGATGAGGGAAGGACCCGGGGGAACCTGCCTCAGAGTCAGGCCAGGTCATGGTGAGTTTCTCTCCCCACCTGTCTCCACACACTGTGCAAGTGGCAGTAGTGAATAAGGGAGACTGGTGAGAGGTGTAGAGAAAGAGGTTTATGGAAACAAAATCACTGACATGTCCTTCACCAAAAAAGAGGAGCTCTGGGTGGTACAAACAGTTAAGGTTGCAGGTGCGAGTCCACCAAGAGCACCTCAGAAGAAAGGCCTGAAAAATCAGCCCCTGATGTCCCTGAGGGGGGACGGTTCTACTGTGACACACATGGGGTCGCCAGGACTGCAAATCATCTCCAAAGCAAAATTAGGTTTTCTTTTTTCCCCCCAGAAAAGTTCAGGGTCATTTTTCCCTGTGAGGACTGAAGCTAGAGGGCTTCCTGGAGGCAGGAGAGGAGGGGGACGGTGGGGACGGCTGAACAAGGGGAGGGTTTTGGAGGATGTGGGGAGCTCAGAACTAGCGTGTGTAGAGGCTGCCAAAGGGCAGATGGTGCAGGAAATGTTTAACCAAAAGCAAACCAAGCTCCCTGCTGTGGAGTGGATTCTGACCCACAGCGCCCCTAG
>NW_006922543.1:74363-102340 GCF_000298275.1 Orycteropus afer afer
TCCTATAGGGTCACTATGACCAAGAGTCAACTCTATGACAGTGAGGTTTTTTTGGTTTAGTTTAGGGGAAGGGTCATTGATGTTTATTAATTAAGTCATACTCTCACTCATTCATTCATCCATTTATCCCCCATCCATTCAGTCAAATGCCCATCAGACCAACTGAGCTACGTCGATGGGCCTGTATCAGGGCTTCAATGATCAGCAGCTTCATCTCTGGTCTTTGAGGCCCAGATTCCACAGTCCCAAACGGAGTTCTCTCACTGACTCCCATCACCAAGCTCTAGAGAGCAGAGTTTAAAGGTCAGAGGTCATGCCCAGCCTTGACGTGGGAAGCCCAGTGGTGAGCCCCGTAGACACAACACCTGCACCTGGACTTCAGTATGAGCCATGCCTAGGCTGGTCTGGAGGCGAGACACCCAGCCCCCTCCTCCTCTAAAGAGCCCACCCTGCCTGCAGCCACCTCTGACAGCAGGTTCTGTGTCCCTTGCGGAAGTGCACACAGTGGTGCTAAGGACAGCAGAGCAGGGAGCCAGTGGGCCCATCACGTTGAGAGTTCCTGCTGAAAATGCTTTATACTAGAAGGTTCCCTCTCGGCGGGCAGGGCTGCTCAGATCCACCTGAGCCCCGAGCGTCTAATGTTTGAGCCAACGACCATGTCAGCAGTTGGCATACTCAGCAGTTTGAGGACATACCGGCAGACGAGCAGCCGTCAGAGGCAGGGATAGCTTCTGGCCACTGTGGACTCAGTGTTGGGTGAGAAGGGAGCACACGTCCCAGGTGATGCCTTGTGACAGTGCCCTTGTCCTCTGCTTCCTGTCTTAGCTACTGGGCTCTGGCCCGGAACAGCCTGCTGGACCCCCAGCAAGTCGTGGGTGCTGGTCTAGGGCTCCAGATCTGTGGCCACTGGGATCCTAGCAGCTCCTGGGTGCTGCCCAGGGCTCTGAGCCTGCGGCTGCTGGAACCCGAGCACGTCTTAGGTGCTGGGCCAGTGTTCCGTGTCTGTGGCCCTTGTCCTCCTGCTCGGATGGGCTTTGGACATGAGTGTTACCAGGAGCTGGCAGGAGTGTGGGGGGCCAGCCACAGGCAGTGCTGACATGCAGAAGTGTAATCTGAGGCTATTGGGGTTCCTTTCAGACCCCATCGTCTGCACCCTTGGCTCTGTCCTCATATCGTCCTTTCTTCCCAGCTTCCCAGACAGGCATCTGGGACCAGGCTGGTCACCCTCAGGCCTCTGTGCAGCTCAGGCTATCTTCCCTCTGGAACCTCTATCAGTCAGATGAGTGTGGCTCTGCTGTGGCTGCAGGCAGACCACTGTGTTCAGATTTCTCAGTCGAGTGGCTCTCCAGGCAATTTTCCTCCATGTGGTGACTCAGGGATCCAGGAGGCTTTCATTGGAGTCCACAGCTTGCAGGGCCACAGTGAGAGGGGACAAGAGAGAAACCGTAACCCTAACCCTAACACAGAGGCCCCCACTTTCCTTCACTGCTTCCAGATCCGGTAATATTGCCCCCTCACAGGCCATCAGTCACACATGTCACATGGCTCCCGCTTAGCTGCACAGGAGGGGCGAGCCTTTCCATGAGGCCGAGAGAGGAAACCAGCGCTGGCCGTAGAGCTCTCACGGTCTTTGCACAAGCTGAGCACTCCCAGGAGGCAGGCAATCTTGAAGGCTGGGAGGTCTTGGGTTCCAGGTCTTGCTCTGACTCCCTCAGGAGTGTGTTTCTGGGTGTGGCCCTACTGTGCGTGCAGCGATTCTCCTGAACTGGGCAGAGGCAAGGGGCAGCATCTGTCTGTGTCGGTGTAGGCTGGACCTGGGCTCCTCCTCACCAAGGCGCATTGACCTGCAGAGCCAGGAGTCTTCTGGGAGCAGGTGCGACAACAGAGACAAGGGCAGGGTGGGGACATCCTGATGTCTGGCCCCCATCCTGTCTGGTCCAGGACCCATAGCAGTCAAATTGAGGTGACCACATGAGCAGATTGGGGACAATGGCCATGTCCCTAGATCTGCCCAGAACTCAAGTCAGCTCCATTGCAGAAGGATGGGGAACAGGATGTGTGAACCTGTAGGGAGACTGGGGAGCCAGCCCTCAGCTGCTTAGGCCAGTCTTTGTGAGAGGACGCAGGCACAGGCCAGCTGCCCATGAGACAGCGCGTCGACGGGGAGACCAGAGCAGCAGCACAGCCACAGGGAGAGCCCGGTGTGAGCACGGAGATGTGACTTGTGGGCTGCAGGTACAAAGGAACTGGGGCACCATCGAGGCTCTGCAAGAGTGTTGGAGAGAGACACGAGGCAGCAGGCAGTTGATTCCAAAATTAGTGGTGCTAGAATCAGGTGCCTGTCTTGAAGGACCCTGATGCATGGGTGAGTGCCCTCACCTGCAGGGAAAGGCCTCATGGGCAGTGGCCACTTTCCATAGGGAAGAGAAGCTGTGGACAATGGAACTGGAGGAACTGTGACTTTGAGGGTGTCACTTGTGCCCTCAGTGACATCCTGGGCTCCCTCAGAGGTGCTGCACATGCCCTCAGTGATGTCCTGTGTGTCCTTAAGAGCACTGACTGTGTCATCAGTGAGCCCTCGGTGACATCCTGTGTGGCCTCAGTAATGTCCTGTGAGCCCTCAGTGTTGTCTTGTGTGCCCACAGTGATGTCCTGTACATCCATGGTGATGTTTGTGTGCCCACAGTGACATTCTGTGCCCTCAGTGACATCCTGTGTGCCCATGGTGATGTCCTGTGTGCCCAAGGTGATATCCTGTGTGTCCTTGGTGACATCCTCTATGCCCATGGTAATGTCCTGTGTGCCCTCAGTAAAATCCTGTACACCCTTGGTGACATCCTGTATGACCTTGGTGATTCAGTCTGTGCTGCTGGTGTCCTGTGTGCCCTTGGTGACATTCTGTGTGCCCTCAGCGATATCCTGCATGTCCTCAGTGATGCTGTCCATGCTGGTGATGTCCTGTAGTGGCTTGACCCTCCTGTTGCTGAACAGAGGCTGCTCTGGGACGTTTTCAGAACCTTGCAAACAGCTCCTCTTCATTTGTTTCTATGGCAATGGGTCTTCATCATCTTAATGTCTGGATGCCAGTGTCACGGAACCTCTGCTGGCAGCTTCTCAGGACGTGGGGCTGATGCCTGTGGAACTGGCCCAGCCTGTGTTCCCACCTGGAGATGCCTGCTGTGAGCAGCATCTCATCAAGACTCTTCCTCTCACAGACCCACCAAGTCCCCCAGCACCCTCGCTTTGCAGAGGAACCTGAGTGAAGACCCTGTGTTTGCTGGGCCAGTGATGTTGCTCTGGGGAGTCCCACCAGCTGGAAGCCCACCTACCCTTCCACCCCAGGTAGACACGGCCTTTCTCCACTAGCCTCTGCTGACCTCCCCAGCCCTAAGTGGCGCTCCTTCTCTGTGCCCTATGGCTCTCACTGCATCCGAGTCTCCCTTCTCACCAAGTTGCTGGTTCCTCCAGGGCAAGACCCGTAACTGGTGATGCTGGGAGCCCCTCATCAGGCTCAGTGCCCAGCCTGGTGCCCAGTTCCTGCTGGCACATGGAGGCACCACAAGGAGCCAGAGAGATTGGTCCAGTGACTTGCTCCAATTGGTTGTCACGGTGATGCTGCTGAACGTGTGTATGATCTGCCTCTTCATTGGACAGCATTAGACTCCAACAGGGGTTATTTGCAGATATTTAATATCAATATAGAAGGAAATATGGCACATGGAATATGGGATATTGAGGTCAATGGAAACACTTTGGAGTTGTGGTCAGCCACGACTGACCACAGCCCTGGGGGTACTGTATGCCCTCTAGACTTAGGCCAGGGTGTTTGCTGACCTGAAAAGTAAGGATGAAGTCGTTTCCGTAGCACAGTGAAAATTTAGAAAAATGATGTGGGCAAGGTCATGGTGCAGAGTCCCTTGTGCAGACCAGAGGATCTACACCTGGGGTTCTCAAGGAGGCAACCCTGGTGGGTGGGGGGTCTGGGTGGGTGAGGACCCTGGTGAGTGGGGGGTCTGGGTGGGTGAAGACTCTGGTGGGTGGGGAGCCTGGGTGGGTGAGGACCCTGGTGGGTGGGTGGGGTCGGTGTGGGTGAGGACCCTGGTGGGTAGGGGACCTGGGTGGATGGGGGCATGGATGGTTTAGAAGCTTGGGTGGATTGGGAGCCTGGGTGAGTTAGGAGCCTGGGTGGTTTAAGACCCTGAGTGGGTTAGGACCCCGGGTGTGTTAGGAGCCTAGGTAGGTTGGGCACCTGGGTGAGTTGGGAACCTGAACCCCGGGTATGTTAGGAGCCTAGGTAGGTTGGTAGCCTGGGTGGGTAAGAGGCCTGGGTGGGTTAGGAGACCAAGATGTTCAACTCTGTGAGGGTGGAATCCTGTCTAATTCCCTCACATCCCAGCATCCAGACTGGAGCCCGTGGCAGATACTCATTAAATACCTGAAAGAGTGAATGAATCATCTAAAGAAGGCCTTTTGGGAGGACAGCAGGAGGGAGGAGAGAAAGCAGGAGTGGAGGGCAGAGGGCTGACAGCAGAGAACCTTGGAGGCTGTGATAAGGAGTTTGAGAACTGCCAAGTGCAGCGCAAAGCCATCCACAGGATTTAAGAAGGAGCATGTCAGGATCCGATGTGTCATTTGAAAATATCAGCTGGGCGCTGGGGTCAATATCTATTAGAGGAGGCCGAGAGAGCGCAGGACAGAGCAGATGAGAGGCTCTGGTTGCCAGACTCCCGGTGACAGAAGGTGGCAAGAATAATAGCCAGAGCTAGGAAGCACATTTCTGGTGTTTGTGTGTGTGCATGTGCGTGTGTTAGTGTCAGAAAAAGCACAGCACACCCAGTTAAGTTACAGTGTCAGAACGAGCAATGAATATTTTTTTAGTTCAAGTGTGTATGCCATGCAATATACGGACATATCCACTAGGGCAACATCCAACCACGTATACGCCCATGGTCCCAGCCCCTGTAAAGCCCATTATTTGAGGTACATACAATGGCTCATAATAACAGATGGGCACTATGTGATGTGCATCAGACTGTAATTATTATTATTACTGTATTGTTATGTTAAAGATTTTTTAATGTATCTGCAAGTGTTTCTTGAAAGGTTTTTATGCATAGAAAGGTACACTATATGCTATATACTAAGAAAAGACTGAACTGATATGAACCACACCTAATTCTTCCAACTTATATACAAATTCAACTTAAAGACAGACTTAGGAATGGAACTCATTCGTAATTCGAGGACTGCCTGTATATAACATGGTGTGTGCAGAATGTCCAAACCACAGCAGGTCCCATTTCACAGAACACATTGTGGGCATTAAGTGATGCATGGCTATACTTAGAATAATAAATCATCAGTGTGTGGTCCTGTGTTTTTACTTGCCAACTCTAAGTGTGTGCATGAAGTTTCGTTTTGTCTTCAGAACAAACCTACGAAATAGGTAGTGCTATTTCCATTTCACACATGAGGAAACTGAGGCACCCAGAGATTAATTAACTTGCCAAAATTTATAGCTAAAATGTGATGGAACCAGAATTTCGATTCAGGCCACTGGCTCTAGAGTCTGGGTCTTAATTGGCATCAGGCTGCTTTGTGTGGAAGTGCTGGTAAGTGGTAGTGTGGGACTGATGGGGGTGGAGAGATGTAACACAGACTGTAGAGGAAGGATTGGTCAGACCTAAATGAGGGCTGGCTGTGCCGAAGGAGTTTCCAGAGGGACAAAGAAGACCCCTCTGACCCATGACCCCTGACTGCCCATCGCTGCCATTGGCTCCTGCCTGCACGTTCACATGGAGTCTCCACCCAGACTCTCTGCCTCTCCACTCAGCTCCCCCTATGCAGCCTCCATGGAGTTACTATGGTTAGCTTTGTGAGGAGGCACTGGTTCCTGTAGGAAACAGGGCACCTGGACTGAACTTCAGACTATTGTTGGTTGCCATCACATTGATTCCGACTCTTAGAGACCCTAAGGGAGAGTAGAACTGCCCTACGAAGTTTCCTAGGCTACAGGTCTTTGCTCCAGCAGAGCCACTGGTGGTTTCTCACTGCTGACCTTTTGGTAAGCAGCCGACCACTTAACCACTGTGCCACCAGGGCACCTCTTCAGACTCCACTCTCTAACTCCATGACTTCCAAGGGCTCTGAGGCTCAGGTTTGCACCTACAAAACTGCAGCACGAACTCTCACTTGGAGTGCTTCTTGTAAGCATTAGAATAAATGGAATGATGTACATGAAGGCCCAAGCATGGGCTCTGTTGGCCACCACCAGTATGTCTCGCACACTGCTGGATGCTGACCCTTCCTCAGTCCACCTTTTCGGTGTGCCCATGCATTCCCCTTGGCCATCTCAGCCTTCAGAACTCACCAAAACCCATCAGCCTTTGCTGCCTCTTCCTTAAATATCAGCCCTTACTCCTCAGACATCCTCCACCCCCACCCCAGACGCATCCCTCAGCAGCCCAGCATCAGTAAGGACCTCCCCAAGCCGTGCGCCTTAACATTTCCCGTTTCCTGAGCTAACCTTGACTCTCCAGCCCCTTCTCCGTCAAGCTACTCTGGTTCACTACTCACAACTGGGCAGAAGCCCAGGTTGGCCTTGATTCAGGGTGATGTATATACACGTCTGTTTCACGTAGGCTGTGAGCTGCCCGAGAACAGACACATGCCTGATCCATCTTGGTGTTTCCCATTCTCCTGCCTATTTTTGTGCTCAGGAAGTATTAGGAGCTCTGGTGGCATAGTGCCTAAGGCAGTTGACTGCTAGCCAGAAGGCTGGTGGTTCAAACCAACCAGCCATTCCTTGGAAGGAAGACTGGACAATCTTCCACAGAGATAGTGCCTTGGAAACCCAAGGAGGTGTCACTGAAAGTCAGAACCAACTTGATAGCAGTGAGTTGAGGTTTTTGAAGTATGTATTGGATTGAATCCACAGAGATGATTTTCATATGGAAATCACCCAAATAACTCAACATTCCATCCCCTACCCTCGTCAAAACCCAAATCAGCCTGTCCCTGAAAAAGTTGCATCTAATTACACATCATGGACAATGAATAAGGAAGACCAAAGAAGAGTTGATGCTTTTGAGTTGTGGTGCTGGTGGAGAATGCTGAAAGTACCATGGACTGCTAAAAGAAATAACAGATCTGTCCTGGAGGAAGTGCAGCCAGAATGCTCCTTGGAAGCAAGAATAGCCAGACTTCGTCTCACCTATTTTGGTCATGTTGTAAGAAGGGACCATTCCCTGGAGAAGGATGTCATGCTTGGTAGGGTGGAGGGTCAACGAAAGAGGGGGAGGCCTTCAACAAGATGGATTGATACGGTGGCTGCGATGATGGGCTCAAGTATAGCAGGGATTGTGGGGCTGGCGCGGGATCGGGCAGTGTTTCGTTCTGCTGTGCATGGGGTCGCTATGAGTCAGAAATGACTCAACGGCACTTAACAACAACAACAATTACACATCAAGGAGCCCTTGTAGCACAGTGGTTAAGCACTCAGCTGCGGCCTGAAAGGTTGTGGTTTGAATCCGCTAACAGCTCTGCAGGAGAAATATGTGGCAGTCTGCTTCCTTAAAGATGCCGGTCTTAGAAACCCTATGGGGCAGTTCCATTTTGTTGGAATTGACTCAACAGCAGCAGGTTCAGTGGGCAACAGCATGTCGTCAGGAAAGCACCATCTCTAGAAAAGGGTATCATGGTTGGTAAAGCAGAGGGTCAGTGACAACGAGGGACACCGCCCATGGGGGGTGCACGTAGGCCACAACAGTGGACTCAGTGAAGAGACGCAGGACCAGGCAACGTTTTGTGCTGTTGTACACACCAACATGAGGGCAACTAAGAACAACTAACACACAGGAGCACACTTGAGCTCTGTTCCAGTAGCTGTGGAAATTTGGAAGATTGTGTCCTTACCCCTAACTAGAAGGAGTATATATGCCCATTAAAGAAGAAAACAGACAAAAAAGCAAAAGCACATGTGTTAGCTGCTTTCTTATCGTCCACTCCTCAGTTGAGGTTGGTTGAACATCTGCTGGTAGGTCCAGGGGCTGGAAAGACTAGGAAGACAATGTCAGTGCTCTGAGTGTGGAGTGGCTCTCAGTCCCTGTGGTGGTTAAGGTTATGTGTCAACTTGGCTGGGCCTGGATTTGTGTGGCTGGGCAGCTGGATATAGTTATTCCTCATGATGAGACTGGTGATCAACTCCATGGTGGAATCTGCTGTGAGCAGTGGAGTAGCTGCCTTCAGGATGCAGTCTGCTTCCTGTATAGAGTAGAAGCCTTGGGGAATGGTCTCTAGCTTTTTGGCCCCTTGAACCCTGCATGTAGCTGAGTCATTGTTCAGTAGCCTGCCATGTTGTCTGCCAATCTTGGGACTTTAAATGGACTAGAATCAATGGCCTGCCATATGGTTTGGTAACATCGGGACTGCGCCTTTTTACTTGTTGACCATGGGCTTGTCAGCCTCAGCAGCCGCCAGCTGTCTGAGGAAGAAAGCCTCCAGCTTCAGTGGGCTGGGGTAAGAGGCAGAGCTGAAGCCCAAGGTCAAGGGGCTTTCACCCAGCCCCTAGAGCCTGGCACTTTGAACTCTAGCCTCCAAAACTGTATGAGAATAAATTCCTGTTTGTTAAAGCCATCCATTTGTGGTATTTTCTGTTAGAGCGGTGTGAAGTAACCAAAAGAGTATCTCATGAAAAGTTTAACTCAGCGAAGCTACTGCTGGCCCCTCAGAGCACGGGTGCCCTGTCTCATGGCCCCACATGCGAGCTTCTTGCCCAGGAGCCCCAGGGCTTCAGGGCCACCGTTACCTCTGAACGAGCAAGCCAAACTGTGTGTCAGAACAGCTGACTCATCACAAACCGACGGCCCTGTCAACATGGAATCTTTGCCCAGTTTGGGAGGCAGAGAAGGATTAAGTGAAAGGCAGCCTGACAACATGGCAAGGAGAGGCAGTCCAGGGAGAGCAGGCAGAATGGGCAGGGCAGAGGGGCTGTGCAGAGGGGACTGCAAGCAGGGAGTGTGTAAAAAGATGAATAGAATGGACATGGACGACATGCTGTGAGATGAGACTTCTTCCTGTAGGAGGGAAGGGTGCACTGCAGACTTGTAAGCCCATTCGCTGGCAGGGCGGCACTTTAGAAAGAGAATGGGGAGAACGGTGTGCAGGGGAGCTTCAGGGGCGGGGAAGAGGCCCTGTCCAAATGGGAAGGTGAGGGCCTGGCTGCCACACTCTAGTAACATAGGGCTCAAGTTCCAAGGCTGAGCTGCTTGGGAGGATGTGGGGGACTCATCCGATTCCATAAGAAGAAGGGCTAGACAAGACAGCAGAGAGGCAACCTTCACACAGAGGGAAAGCCAGGCGGACAAGAATGCACAGAGGGGAAGGCGCAGGGCAGGGGCAGTCACGGGGAGGAGAGGGGAGGAAAGCTTTTTCTGGTGGGATTGTAACTGGGGCCGTGAAACCGAATGTGTACGGACTGTGCAGAGTAAAATCTGCTTTGTAAATCTGCACTCAAATCACAATAAAATACTTGGGGAAAAAAAAAAAAAAAGGTCAGCTTATCGAGGAGACATCCAAATCCTGAAAGTTGCACAGGATTTGGGTTCTTTGTCAAATGGAACCAAAGAGCATGTGGCAACTTTCAGAAATGCACAGTGACCTGTGTGTTAGGAGGGCTCACCCTTCGCCTGGGCCCAGTGTGCTATCCCCCATAAGCAGGAAAAGGAATGGATAGACTGGGACTGTGGCCCTGACTTTGTTCATGGTGGTGTCCACTGGGAAAGGCAGGACGAGAGTGGGGTGTAACACAATCAGGCAGGTTTGTCTCCAGATGGAGTGACGGATGTGCAGTAAAGAGGAGAGGTGGGTCCCATTGGTTAGTGTCAGGGCTCAACATGTCTGCATTTTCTGGTGGGTGGGGTCCCTGGGCACATTCTGAGGTGCATCCTCCCCTTCAGGTCAACTCAGATGCAGCAGGAGCTGTGAGGGGCCAGCCACGCCCCCCTCGCCCGTGCTTTCTTTCCTTAGAGGGAAGAAGGATTTACGCCTGGTCTTTGAGCCCAAAGTGCTCCAATGTGGCCCGCTCTCCCTGGACTGCCTCTCCTTGCCATGTTGTCAGATGCTTGGATTAGGATCTTCAGTTACCCCAAGGGCATTCTGTTCCTATGGGAACTCACTGGAAGGATGCCCAGGCCAAAGTAGCTGGGGCCTCTGGCCATGATATCACCCTAATATTAGCATGAATCATGTAAAACTACCAAGTCAACAGTTACTAATCTGCTAAAAGGACATTTTTTCTAGTTCAACCTATACTGCCCAGTAATGCTCCAAGTCTCATGGTTACTTAAACATACTGAGAGGAAGGATGGGGTAGAGGCTAGAAGAGGGTCTGGAACCATGAGGTAAGAAAGTGTGTGTGTGTGTGTGTGTGTAATATATACTAAATACTATATACTACATGTTATTGTTGCAGCATTATTTTGACAGGGAACTTCCAGAAAGGCAAGATGGATTCAGAAGAGGATGTGGAATGAGGGATATCTTTGTTGATGGCAGATGGATCTTGGATGAAAGCAAAGAATACCTGAAAGATGTTTGCTTGTGTTTTATTGACTATGAAAAGCTTTCGACTGTGTGGATCATAACAAATTATGGATAACATTGAGAAGAATGAGAATTCCAGAACACTTAATTGTGCTCATGAAGAACTTGTACATAGACCAGAAGGCTGTTGTTCAAACAGAACAAGGGGACACTGCATGGTTTAAAATCAGGAAGGGAGTGCGTTAGGGTTGTATCTTTAACCATACTTATTCAATCTGTATGCTGAGCAAATAATCCTAGAAGCTGGACTATATGAAGAGGAACATGGCATCCAGATTGGAGGAAGACTCATTCACAACCTGTGATACACTGACGACACAACTTTGCTTGCAGAAAGTGAAGCGGACTTGAAGTTACTGATGAAGATCAAAGACTACAGTCTGCAGTATGGATTATATCATAATGTAAAGAAAACAAAAATCTTCACCACTGAACCAATAAGCAGCATCATGATAAATGGAGAAAAGGTTGAACTTATCAATGATTTCATGTTACTTGGATCCATAATCAACACCAATGGAAGCAGCAGTCAGGAAATCAGACAACATATTGCACTGGGCAACTCTTCTGCAAAAGACCTCTTTGAAGTTCTGAAGAGCAAAGATGTCGCTGAAAACTAAGGGGTGTCTAACCTAAGCTGTGGTATGTTCAGTCCCCTCGTATGCTTGTGAGAGCTGGACAGTGAATAAGGAAGTCCGAGGAAGAGTTGATGCTTTTGATCGCGGTGCTGGTGAGGAATGCATTGTGGTGTCCTTGCTGCCACTGTGTCCCTCCATCTCACTGAGGGCCTTCCCCTTTTTCACTGACTCTTTGCGAAGCATGATGTCCTTCTTCAGGGACTAGTTCCTCCTGATACCATGTCCCAAGTACCTGAGACAAAGTCATGCCATCCTTGCTTCTAAGGAGCATTCCAGCTGCACCTCTTCTAGGACAGATTTGTTCTTCTGACCATCTGTGGTATATTCAACATCCTCATCAACACCACAATTCTTTGGTCTTCCTTATTTTTTGCCCAGGTTTCATTTGCATATGAGGTGATTGAAAATACCATGGCTTGGGTCAGGTTCACCTTCATTCTCAAACTAGTATCTTTGCTTTTTAAGACATTAAAGAGGTTTTCTGCAGCAGATTTGCCCCCATGCAATATGTTCTTTATTTTCTTGACCACTGATTCTAAGGGCATTGATCATGGATCCAAATAAAATGAAATCCTTGACAACTTCAATCTTTTCTCCATTAATTGTGATGTTGCTTATTGGTCCTGTTTTGAGGATATTTCTTTTCTTTAAGTTGAGGTGTAATCTATAATGAAAGCTATAGTCTGGTCTTCATCAGTAAGTGCTTTGAGGCATCTTCACTTTCAGCGAGCAAGGTTGTGTCATGTGCACATCACAGGTTGTTAATGAATCTTCCTGTAATCCTGATGCTGCATTCTTCTTCATATCATCCAGCTTTTTGCATTATTTGTTCAGCGTATAGATTGAGTAAGTACCATGAATGGATATAACCCTGACACATACTTTATTGATTTTAAGCCATGCAGTTTCCCTTTGTTCTGCTCAAATGACTGCTTCTTGTTCTATGTACAGGTTCCTCATGAGCACAATTAAGTGTTCCAGAATTCCCATTCTTCTCAATGTTATCCATAATTTGCTATGATCCACACAGTTGAACGCCTTTGCATCATCAATAAAACTCAAGTAAACATCTTGTTGGTATTCTCTGCTTTCAGCCAGGGTCCCTCGGACATCATGTGTACATATATACATGCATGCTATGTGGGTACGTACAAACAGATACATAGAGCTTGTGAACATATATGCACACACGTAGTGCGTCTGGGTGTCAGGTGCTGAGCCATCTGGGCTTCCGCTCTCAGGACAGGAGGCTCCAAGTGCATGCACCTGTCTCCTGGTTGGTGCTCAGGGGCTCCACGTGGGCAGTGTGGGAGCAGGGGAGGGCTGGCTGAGCACTGACTCTTGGAAAGTTCATCACATGCTTGTCCTCTCCTGTTCGTTTTTCATAAGGCATGTATTATTTCCCAGTGTAGGAAAGTATTAATCGCCAGTGCACCATTGGTTCCTTTACTGTGTGCGTTCCTTTGCTGTTTTTAGAACCTCACCTCCACTTGTGCAGGGATCTTTTCTGCTATGTGCATTCATGTATGCCTAGCACCTAAAATAGCTAATGTTTTTGGAATAATTGGATGGAATTAAGGCTGTGGACATGCGCAGTGACTTTGAGGGAGTTGCATCTCATTAGCTTTAGTGAACTGCTCTCTCATGATATTTTCTTTCTTCATTGTTATTGTTGTTATTAGGTGCCATAGAATCAACTCTGACTCATGGTGCCACACTTACTACAGAGCAAAACATTCCTGTTTCTGCACCATACTCACAATCATTGGTATGTCTGAGCCCATCGTAGCCACTGTGTCAATTCATCTCTGTCGCTGAGCCTCTAGTTTACCAAAGAGGATGTCCTCCAGCATCGGTCCCTCCTGATGACATGTTCAGGGACCAAGACACATTCTTGCCATCCTTACTTCTAAGGCACTTTCTGGCTGCTCCCTTAAACCTAGCTAATTATTAAATACATCAAAGATTTTAGCTGGTGTTTATGTACTGTTAAGGAGCTTTGGTGGCCCAAAGCCTAAGGCATTTGACTGCAAACCAGAAGGTTGGTGGTTCAAACCCACCAGCTGCTCCACAGAAGGAAGATGGGGCAGTTTACTTTCATAAGGATTTACCACCTTGGGAACCCAATGGGGTTGCTATGAGTTGCAGTCAACTTGATGGCAGTGGGTTTATGTGCTATTAAAATCACATATAATTGACCTTCATCCCTTGCCATTTTATCGGGACCCAAAAGAATGCCTGGCACATAGTAGGTGCCAAGAAAATAATTGTTTATGGAACAAATGAAATAATTTGGTGGAACATACATCATATTTAATATTTTCTAAGATAGAGTTTCTAGATTAAATAAATAAATATATGGGAAAACCAATTAAATTTGAATTTTGGATGAATAATGAGCGATTGTTTAGTATAAATATGTCTCAAGCGATATATGGGACCCACTCATACCAATAATTTCTTTGTCATTAACCTGAAATTCCAATTTAACTGGGTATCTTGAATTGTATGTAGTAAGTCTACCAGACAAGGTCAGGTGAGTCATTTTGCCTTTATTTGAGGAAACCCAGGGTTTGGACAGAGAGGTGAAGATCCCAGACTGGTGGGAAGCAGGTCTGCCCCACTGGTCCCCAGGCTCCTCTTGCCTGTGTGCCCTGCCTTCCCGAGGGCCCTGGGACTGTCCTTGCACCATCCCTTTGTCTCATAGATGGGTTCCTCGAGCTTGGAGACGTCAGGTAGCTTGTTCAGGATTACCCTCACCGGTATAGACACTGCTCCATAGAGTTTTCATTTTGTTATGTTTTATTGCAGGGAAAATATACACAGTAAAATGCACCAATTCAAAAGTTTCTCCCTGTATGATTGACTGACATGGACTGAATTCTTCAGGATGTACTACTATTATCACTGCCTCCATAGAGTTCTCAGGGCTGGTTTTCTGGAAGCAATCCTCAGGCCTTTCTTCCTCTGCTTTGCTGGGTCAAGTGGAGTACCACCTTGTGGGTTAGCCAAGATCACGGTCACTGTTTGCTCCAGCCAGGGCCATGGGCTCAGCATCAGGATCCAGGTAAGCACAGGTCTGGGGAAAGTGCCGACTCCTGTCCCAGCCCTGCAGCCCAGGCTGTGCCATCTGCCTCAGAACAGGAGGAAGCAGCCAGCGGCACGCCTCTGTCCGACATTCCCTGGGACACTCGCCACCTGCCAGCTCCTTTGTCCTGCTCTGCTTGCCGCCATCACAAAGGGGAGACCTTTGCAGACATCTTGGCCACCCCAGGCATTGCCATGCACATTTGGGCCACACCTTTGGGGACATGCAGCAGGTGGAGTCCTGTGCAAAACCCCAACTGTGCTGCTTGCCTGAATGGCTTCCGAGGATCTAATGAAAAGAATGGGGCTGATTAATCCCAGACACTTTGGTGGCATTTAATCTTGGTGAAAGTTACCCAGCAATGGCATTATGTGTTTATGCCTCCAACATGAAAGGCGAGGAATGAAATCAAGCCAGAAAATCAATTATTTCTGCAGAAATTGTCATATAAGGCAAAACATCATCAGGGGACAAAAGCAGTTATGATTAGGACTTAATCTGCACTGGGCTGATCGCTGATGGCATGTTGGGCTCTGTAACGCTCACGGTGACTTCCTGTTGGGGGTCTCCAGTTCGAGGAACAAAGTGAGGGTTTAAGATGTGTCCTTCAAGAATGACATCTCTCCTGGCTGTCTCTCTATCTCTGTATCTTTTTCTCATCGAGTATATGTGAAAAACGCTTGCAGTTCGATTTTAGGAACTACGTGACCTTGAGAGAAATGTTTTTGATTCGAGTTTCTCATGTTACCTGGATCTACGTGAGTTTTACAGATTGAATGTTGTCTCTCAAAAAGGTATGATGAAGTCCTAACCAGCTCATTTGGAAATAATGTCTTTGAGATGCTGTCAGTTAAGTTAACATGAGGCCATACTGGAGTAGGGTGAGTCCCAGTCTCGTCTGAGTGGTGTCTTATAAAAGAGAAGATGAGGCACAGAGACACAGAGGAAGGATGGCAGGTGGACATGAATAATCTACAAGGCAAGGGACACCAAGGATCCATGGGAGCCACTGGAAGGCAGGAGAGAGAAAGGAACAGGTTCTCCGTCTGAGTCTCAGAGCGGCCAACACTGTGATACCCTGATCCGGACTCCCTCCCTCTAAACTGTGAGACTATCAAGCTCTGAATTTTAAAGTGGCTAGAAGGAACCATGGTGGCACAGTCATTAAGCATTTGGCTGTTAACGGAAATGCCAGTGGTTCAGACCCGCCAGCTACTCTGCAAGATAAACATGAGACAGTCTGCTTCCATAAAGATTGACAGCTTTGGAAGCCCTTTGGGGTAGTTCTACTGTGTCCTATAGGGTCACTATGAGTTGGAACTGACTTCACACCTATGGATTTGGTTTTGGCTTAAAGTCCCTGGGTTGTGGGAGTGCTTAAGCACTCGATTATTGAACCTACCTCAGACACCTTAGATGACAGGCTGTGATCTGTTTCTGAGAGGTCACAGTCGTGAAAAGCGCTTGATGCACTTGCACTCTGCACGTGTGGGGTTGCCGTGCATCAGAATGGGCTCCATGGCAGCTGGCGACCACAGCAGTAGCAAAAGCCAGGCACTTTGTGGCATTTCATCACAGGGATGATTGGGGAAGTTGTCTCCCTAACGGTGCACTTTTTCAGGTGCCTGGAGTTGCCAGGGACAATGTTGACCCATTGTCAGGAGCAGTTCCGACTCTGACACCACCTTTGTAACCTTTGTACCTGTGCTGTCCAGGCCTCCCTTGCCCTGCCTGCAAAGTGTGGGGCTGCGGGGGGCCAATTTTCAGGGCTGACATTCTATCAGGACTGCCACTGAGGCAGCAGGGTGGACACATGCACGCATGGCAGTGAGGTCTCCAGCTGGGGCAGCTTCAGGAACTGGCCATCCTCACAACCTCGTGCTTTTAAAGGATCTCCCTGAGGACCAGGCACAAAGATGGATGGTCAAGAAACAAGAAGTACTGCCCACAGCAGACAGATGTGTGGATTTTCACAAGAAAAGTGGCAGATGGTTCTTGTTTTCACATTGGGCTTCCAAGATTAAAAAAAAATAATAATAACTTTCTGAGGTCTCTGGCACTGATGACATGAATTTCCTCTGAACAGACAGTGGACCAAGCATGCTGGGTGCCTCTGTGGTCTTCACCATCTGAACTGTTTGCAACAAGCATCCGTCCCTTGATTATTTCTGCAATTCAAACAGTAATGTGAGCATTTAAAACGAGGCAATTTCCAGATGTGTGTTCACAGGGAATGGAGCCCTGGTGGTGCAGTGGTTATAACGCTTGGCTGCTAACCAAAAGGTAGGTGTTTAAACCCACCAGCTGCTCTGCAGGAGAAAGGTGGGGCCTTCTCTCTCTGTAAAGATGACAGCCTTGGAAACCCCATGGGGCAGTTCTACTCTGTCCTCTAGGAATTCTGTAAGTTGCAATTAACTCTGTGACAGCAGGTTTGGAAATCTGTGGATATAATCTCCTGTGGGAATAGGGTTTTCTTTGTTATGTTGTTGTTGCTGATTATAACATATGTATTTGGGGACACAATTCAATTCATACAGTAGCTTTCCTCTTCACAGTGAAGGACAGAGGGGCCACAGGTCTAGCCCAGAACTGAGGTCTTGAACCCATTTTCCTTTCACCAGGGGCCGCTGCGCAGGTGTGTGAGGTGGCCTCTTCTCTTCCACTGGATATGCAGAGTGTCAGAGAAAGGGTGAACCCCACAGATTTCCCCCAGACCCATCCCCACCTGCCTGGATCACATTTGTACCAGCCTCTCAGAACCGTGAGCAGGGCAGCTTTCAAATAAGATTGTTCCAGGCCTCTGCTCCACCACTCTTCCCTGTCAGTCAGTCAGAAGGAGCTGAAGGTACAAGCTGGGGTAGTCCAAGGATCCACCAGAGAGCCAGGGCTCACCAGAGCTGGGTCATCTGCAGGTCCTAGCCCACCTGCTCAGGGCCCCTCCCATCCCTCCTCATCTTACTCATCCCCGGAGAGGTACTCTGCCCACTCCCCCACAACCATCTGCAGCTGCCATTGATTATGACTCTCGAGTCACTGCAAATGCATGAAGGGTCACCGTTGTTCCGAGTCAGCAGAGGACCTGGTGCAAATCCCAGGGTGCCGTTCTCAGCTTCCAAATACAGGACATTTTCATCATCTCAGCAGCTCGGAGCTAGGAAAAGGGTGTTCTTATTCAGAGCGAGTCCAGCCGCCTGAGCCCCTCGTTACTCTTTGGGATAGATGGGTTGTCTGCAGAGAGAGTCATCCTGCCCACACCTCATTTATTGAGAGTCCACTGTGAGCTAGAGGCAGCGATAGAAATGAAGGGTTCGCAAATGAATGAACACCCCAAAGCAAATGCCCAGGAGGGCAGACTCTGCATTCATCTTGTTCACATTCACATCTTCACTGTCTGATTCCTAATGAGCCCAGGACAGGTCTTTGGATAAGGCCCTGTCCACAGAGGACACTTCTAGTGCAAGGAAAGTTGGTACACACATGTTGTTGTTGTTGTTGTTAAGTGCCGTCGAGTCATTTCTGACTCATAGCGACCCCATGCACAGCAGAATGAAATACTGCCCGATCCCACGCCAGCCCCACGATCCCTGCTATACTTGAACCCATCATTGCAGCCACTGTGTCAATCCATCTCCTTGAAGGCCTCCCCCTCTTTCGTCAACCCTCCACCCTACCAAGCATGACATCCTTCTCCAGGGAATGGTCCCTTCTTACAACATGACCAAAATAGGTGAGACGAAGTCTGGCCATTCTTGCTTCCAAGGAGCATTCTGGCTGCACTTCCTCCAGGACAGATCTGTTAGTTCTTTTAGCAGTCCATGGTACTCTCAGCATTCTCCGCCAGCACCACAACTCAAAAGCATCAACTCGGTAGGTTGACAAATACCAAAACCAAAACCAAACTCTCTGCCATGAAGTCGGTTCTGACTCACAGTGGCCCCTCCTTGGGTTTCCAAGGTGGTATCTCTATGGAAGTAGATTGCCCAACCTTCCTTCCGAGGAGTGGCTGGTGGGTTTGAACTGCCAGCCCTCTGGTTAGCAGTCAAATGCCTTAGGCACTACACAACCAGAGCTCCTATTTGACAAACAATATCATCAAAATCTTTAGTTTGAAAGTGCAGAACAGAGGGCAATACATGATTATTTATTCAAAGACTCATTTGTGACCCTAAACATTTATTGAGTGCCTTTTCTTTGTCAGATACTGTCCATAGCCACTGGAGAAACAGATATTGATAAAGAAGTCTAGTAGGGAGAAAAAGAAGCACAGGTAATTATCTGAAATTACAGTTATACGACAATTTGCATAAAACTCTCTGGTGATCCACAGAGGGAGAAATTTAATCCAGGAGGAAATGGAGCATTGTAATTATGGTTAAGTACTTGGCTAACAACCAGAAGGTTGGTGGTTCGAACCCACACAGTAGCTCCTACCAGAGAAAGACTTGGTGACTTGCTCCCATAAAGATGTCAGCCTAGAAAACCCTGGGGAGCAGTTCTACTCTGTTCCATGTGGTCACTATAAGTCAGAATCAATGCAAGGGCAACTAGCAACAACAATGAACTGTCTAGGCTCTGGAGCTAAGGGGCATGGTTCAAATCCTTGCTTTGGCACTTAATAGCTATGTGGCTTTGGGTACTGACCTAACTTCTCTGTCTCTGCCGCCCATCTACAATCAAACCTGCCTTGTACAGTGATTCCAGAGCATGCTGATAAATGTGAATCATCAGCTCTCTGGGAAAAAACAAGCAATCACCCAGTATTGCATGCCTGTCTTGGTTAACTAGTGCTGCTGTAACAAAAATGCAATGGATGGGGGGCTTTAAACAGCAGACATTTGCTTTCTCACAGTCTGCATGCTGAAAGTCCAAATCAGGGTCTCCACTGTGTTGGCTCCTTCCTTGTTAGTAGCTTAGGTGCTCCTTTGTCCCTTGGCTCATAGACGATTCTCATGTGACATCTGTCTTCCCCTTGCATGCGTCTCTGTGTTTATACCCATCTTTTCACAACTCAGAAGTGACTAGGTTTAGGACCTACCCTGCACTGGCATAACCTCAACTCCAAAGTTTGTTGTACTGTGGTGACTTGCATGTTGCTGTGAAGCTGTAAGCTATGCCACTGGTATTTCAAATACTAGCAGGTTCACCCATGGTGGGCAGGTTTCAGCAGAGCTTCCCGACAAAGACTGGGAAGAAAAACAGGGCCACCCACTTCTGAATAAATTGGCCACTGAAAACAGTACAGATAGCAGTGAAACACTGTCTGCTCTATTACTGGAAAGGTTGATGAAAAGCCCTGAAATGTTGTCTGGTATAGTGCTGGAAGATGACCCCTCAGGTTGGAAGGCACTCAAAATTTGACAGGGGAAGAGTTGCTTTCTCAAAACAGAGTTGACCTTAATGATATAGATGGAACAGTGTTTTCAGGACCTTCATTTGCTGATGGGGCACAACTCAAAATGGGGGAAAAATAAAACAGCTATAAACATCTATTAATAATCAGAACATGGAATGTACAAACTATGAATCTAAAAAATTGGAAGTAGTCAGAAATGAAATGGAAGGCATGAAGGTCAATATCCTAGGCATTAGTGAACTGAAATGGACTGGTGTTGGCCATGTTGAATCAGACAATCTTATGGTCTACTATGTCAGGAATGATAAACTGAACAGGACTGGAGTTGCATTCATTGTCAAAAATAACATTTCCAGATCCATCCTGAAGTACAATGCTGCCAATGATAGGATGATATCCATATGAAGACCTGTTAATACTGTCATTGCTCAAATTTACACACCAACCACTAAAGCCAAAGATAAAGAAACTGGAGAGTTCTTCCAATTTCTGCTGTCTGAAATTGAGCAAACATGTAATCAGGATTTATTGATAATTATTGATGATTGGAATGCAAAATTTGGAAACAAAGAAGAATCATCTGTGGTTGGAAAATATAGTTTGATGATAGAAATAACACCAGAGATCGCATGATAGAATTTTGAAAGACTAATTATTTATTCATTGTAAATACATTTTTTCAACAACATAAACAGCAGCTTTACACAGGGACCTCACCAGATGGAATACACAGAAATCAGATTTACTACATCTGTGGAAGAGGCAATGGAGAAGCTCAATGTCACCAATCAAAAGAAGGCCAGGAGCTAACGGTGGAATAGACCATCAATTGTTCATATGCAAGTTCACCTTGAAGCTGAAGAAAATTAAAATAAGCCCACAAGAGCCAAAATATGACCTTGATTATATCACACCAGATTTTAGAGATTATCTGAAGAATCGATTTGACACATTGACCCCAATGACTAAAGACCATACAAGTTGTGGGATGACATCAAGAACATCACACATGAAGAAAACAAATGGTCATTAAAAAGACAGGAAAAGAAAAAAAGACCAAAATGGATGTCAGATGAGATTCTGAAGCTTGCTTTTGAACATAGAGTAGCTAAAGTTATTGGATGTTGTTGTTGTTATGTGCCGTTGAGTCGGCCCCGACTCATAGTGACCCCTCCTTGGGTTTCTGAAGCGGAATCACTATGGAAGTAGATTGCCTAACCTTCCTTCCAAGTGATTGGGAGAAATGCCAAAATAAAAGAATGAATAAAAGATTTCAAAGGGTGGCTCAAGAAGACAAATGAATTATAATGAAATGTGTAAAGACTGAAGTTAGAAAACCAAAAGAGAAGAACATGCTTGGCATTTCTCAAGCTGAAGGAACTGAAGAAAAACTTCAACCCTCGAGTTGCAATACTAAAAGATTCTACAAGCAAAATATTGAATAATGCAGGAAGCATCAGAAGAAGATGGAAGGAACGCACAGAGTCACTGTATCAGAAAGAGTTGGTGAGGTCTAACTATTTCAGGAGGTAGCTTGAAATAGTTATTTCAGGAGCCAGTGGTACCGAAGGGAGAAGTCCAAGCTGCACTGAAGGAAGTGGTGAAAAACAAGACTCCAGGAAGTGACAGAACACCCATTGAAATGTTTCAACAAATGGATGCAGCACTGTAGGCACTCACTTGTTTATGCCAGGAAGTTTGAAAGACAGCCACCTGGCCAACTGACTGGAAGGGATTGACATTTGTTCCCATTCCAAAGAAAGGTGATCCAACAGTATGTGGAAATGATCAAACAATATCATTAATATCACGCATCAGTGAAATCTTGCTGAAGATATTTCAGAAACTTTTGAAGCAGTATGGGAATTGGCAGAACTGCAAGCTGGATCCAGAAAAGGACATGGGATATGGGATATCACAGCTGGTGTCAGATGGATCTTAACTTAAAGCAAAGAATACCAGAAAGATGTCTATCTGTGTTTTATTGACTACGTAAAGGTATTTGATTACATGAATCATAAAAAAAAATTATGGATAACTTTGTGAAGAGTGGGAATGCTTATCAGGAATCTGTACATAGACAAGAGGTTGTTGTTCGAACATAACAAGGGACTGCATGGTTTAAAATCAAGAAGGCTGTACATTATCAGGGTTGAATCCTTTCTCCATACTTATTTAATCTGTATGCTGAACAAATAATCCAATGAGCTGGGCTATATGAAGAAGAACGTGGCATCAGGATTGGAGGAATACTCATTAACAACATGTGATATGCAGACAACACAACCTTGCTCACTGAAAGTGAAAAGGACTTGAAGCTCTTACTGATGAAGATCAAAGCCTGCAGTATTGGACTACACTTGAACATGAAGAAAACTAAAATCTTCACAACAGAACCAATAAGCAACATCATGATAAATGGACAAAAGAATGACATTGTCAGGGATTTTATTTTACTTGGATCTACAGTCAATATTCATGGAAGCAGTAGTCAGGAAATCAGATGTCATATTGCACTGGGCAAATCTGTTGCAAAAGACATCTATAAAGTGTTAAGAAGCAAAGATGTCACTTTGAAGACTAAGGTGTGGCTGACCCAAGCCATGATCTTTTCAATTACTTCATTTATGTGAAAGCTGACCAATGAATAAGGAAGACCAAAGAAGAGTTGATGCCTTTGAATTGTGGTGTTGGGGAAAAGTACTGAAAGCACCATAAACTGCCAGAAAAACGAACAAATCTGTCCTGGAAGAAATACAGCTGGAATGCTCCTTAGAAGCAAGAATGTCCAGAGTTCCTCTCACCTACTTTGGTCATGTTGTCAGATGGGACCATTCTCTGGTGGTGGATAACATGCTTGGTAAAGTGGAGGGTCAGCAAAGAAGGGGAAGACCCTTAACGAGATGGACCGACACAGTGGCTGCAACGGTGGGCGTAAGGATCGTGAGGATGGCGCAGGACTGGGCAGTGTTTCATTCTGTTGTACGTAAGGTCACTATGAGTGGGCGCTGACTCAACGGCATCTAACAACAACAATGCATTTTTTTTAGGCACAGAGAGAAAATGAAATGGTTCTGGGAAGAAAAGAGATGTGATTTGCAGTCAAGCCTAGCAGCATTTCATCCTCCCAGTCTAGGTAAGAACTGTTGCCTGATCATTGAGTTTGATTGTCTGGGATTCCAAACAAAGCCAATGAGTGGTTATTCTCCTGAGCTCAGATGGAAGGGGCCATGCACGCAAATGTAGAGGAGAAAAGCTAACAGTGAGTCAAAAACAGTAGATTCACTTCAGGAAAAAATTATATGGTTTGAGGGGGAAACTAAATATTAAAGTCAAAACACATTCAAATGGGCTGAGTAACCTTTGCTTGCTCTCTCCTTAAATCATGTATTTATGTTTTCCTAAGTCTTGAAAGCTCAAGAATTCACACTGGGGGCCATACATGGTATTTGTAGAGTATTAAGGGTTGTTGTTGTTGTTGTTGTTATGTGCCGTCGAGTCAGCCCCAACTCATAGCAACCCCTCCTTGGGTTTCTGAGGCAGTATCACTATGGAAGGAGCATTGCCCAACCTTCCTTCCGAGGAGTGGCTGGTGGGTTTGAACCACCAGCCTTCTGGTTAGCAGTCAAGTGCCTTAGGCACTATGCTACCAGAGCTCCTAGATTAAGGGTAGGATGATGCTTCTCGGTAGTTCACAAAGAATTGAAAAGCCAAGGTGCGGAAACAGGTGCCAGAGTGTCGCAAGGTGGATTCTGGTCTCTGTCTAGTATGCTAGACCCACAGGTCTATGGGCTCGCACTGAGACATTCCAGCATCCCAATGTGGGAATGGGGCAAGAGGCCGGGGAGAGAGTTCTTCAAGGCACTTGAGGCCTTCACTGAATGCTCAGCAGGCCATTCTGACAGCTGTGGGTCAGGCCGAAGTTTGGAGAGATGTCTCCTTAGGTGCAGCAAGTAGAGGATTGGACAGCTTTGCTTCCTCCCCAGGAACCCTAAAAACCAGCACATTGGTTGAAAAATAGACAAAGAGATTCCCTTGAAAGCACAAAGATAACCTCACCAGTGCTCTGATCACAAGGGGGGACTTCTGGATACTGTCCTCAAAACGTTTGGACCTCGTGGTGAATAATTAAAGCTCCAACGAAGTCCAGATCCAACCCAAGTGCAGAGTAGATTTCAGCCCGCCCCAAACCCACACTAGGTGGTCTGGCAGGGGAAGGCCTGTGCGCCCTTCCGGAAGTGTCATTTACTGCTTTATCTACTGTTTCTGTGTCCAACACAAAATAAAAATTCTCAAGACACACGAAGAAGCAGAAAATGAAGCCCATGATCACGAGAAGAAACTGTCAATAGAACACATTCAGAGATCACCGCGGTAGTGAGATTATCCAAGACTTGAGATACGTCGCTCTTTATTGTGGTTTGCCACTGAACGGCGCATACACACTTGGGTTCACGGCATTGATTGCAATCTCCATGATGGAAGAATGCCCTGCCCCTCCTCCCTGTGGTTTCCCTTTGTCCTTTCCTGCGTGTTCCTGCCTCCTGAGCTTTATCCCTGGGGAAATGCTGCCTTTGGATCTCTGCTGGTTGATCGTTCTAAGGAGTGCTTGTTCTCCCAGGTTGTGGCTCAGTCCCTCCTTCCATTTGACTGAAAGTTGAGCAATGGGAGACAGCTTAGCTCCAAGCCCGAAGGATGGCTAAGGGCTGTAGTCTCAGGGGTTCCACCAGTCAGGCAGACCAATAAGCCTGATCATTTTTATGATTTTGAGTTATTTTCCACATTTTTTTCCCCACTTTATCCAGGATCTCCAATTTGGATCACTTTTAAAGTGGTTAGCAGTGGTATCCAGGCACCAGTCAGTTCTTCTGATCTTAGGGTTGTGGAGGCTGAGTTTCTCATGGTCCACTAGACCCTTGGTCTAATTGTTTCCATGTATCTTTGATTTTCCTCACTCTTCGCTCCTCTGCCTAGGAGATCAGCTTGAATTGAAGATGTTGAGCCTGGATGGGGAAAAGGCTTTGTGTGGTGGGACTGACTAATGCAAGGTGTCAGAACATAGGGAATATGAGAAGGTATCATGAGTGAAGGAGCTCTGGTGGTGCAGTGGTTAAACACTCTGTGCTAACCAAAAGGTCGGTGATTCGAACGCTTCAGCAGCTCTGTGGGTGAAAGACATGGTAGCCAGCTTCCATAAAGATTTATGGCCTTGGGAACTCTATGGGGTGGTTCTACTCTGTCTCATTAGGTTTCTACGATTTAGAATCAACTTCATGGCAATGGGTATCCATGGGTGGGGAGAGTGGTGACCATAATACTGTGAAGATGGCATCCATGAAAAAGAGGGACAACAGAGATAATAGTAAATTGTTTTATGCATTTGGGAGATTGATAAAATAGGTCAATTTATTAAGAATGAAAGAACCAAGTTTCTTGCTGTCAGAAGGAAATTATAAATATGGAAAGGGAGAAAATTAGAATGGCTGTAGCATTTTGAAATGATGGTTTTTGATAGATAGAGAGATGTGCTGATGATTGATAGAGAAATAACTGCAGCTTTGTCTATGGAGAAGCCTTCCCTATAGTGACACCTCAATGGCTAGAAGCCCACCTATCTACTGTATGCTTAGAATTTATAACAATGCTGAGCATGGCGGTCAACCAGTTACTGCTTGTTAGCAGGAAAACAAAATGAATAAATGGTTAAAAATATTGTCCTAAACATTATAGCTCTATGACTTTGGGCCAATTACTTGATCTCTCTCAGCCTCGGTTTCCTCATCTATAGATGGGGACTCGCAATCTCATCTATCTCACATTGTTGTTAGTTGCCTGAGTTGGCCCCACTCATAATGACCTGAGGTAAAACCGAACGAAACAGCTTCTGGCCCCGTGCCATCTATCTTGTCAACACATTGAATCATTTAGGATAGTGTCTAGCCTGTGGTAACAGCCCCTTTCTCTCATTTGGCCAAAATATTTCCTCAAGGCAGAGTCATTTTGAATATGTGGCCATTGGATAACAATTTGCTGTTATTTGTAGAAAAAGTTCAGAATCTATAGTCAACAGTTCAGGGCCTTTATTTGCTGGGGAGTCATCATAGACTCTTCTGAGAAAACATGGTAAAGTAGAAGTATAAATATCTCTGCTATATCCACTAGATGATGTTTTTTTGATTGCATAGAATTTTTGTCATCTCTTTAGGTAGTAAGTTCAGTAGCAAAACTAACTGGAATTAGTTTAACTAGTATCATAACCTGTGTTTAAATAGTGCAGGTAAGGAATACCTTCTCTTGGGAGAAGATTAAAAAGCCAGTACATCTTTCCATTATCATGCTATTTAACAGGGACTCTTTTCATCTGAATTATACGTTTAAAGGTCAAAAATACACATAGGGATTCCTGCTTTTGACTATGGTAGACTAACTGGTGTCAAATGAATCACTTACTGAGAACAGCTGAAAAAGGTTGGGTAAAATGGAAAACTGTTTCAAGGCATGAGAAAGAGGACCATGCAGCTAGGACTTGGGCCACAGAGATCCTGCAGAACAGATAAATGCATTGAGAAGATCTGCATTGCCTTTGCAGCTCTTCCTATTGCGGGCACAGACAATTCATAGATTACAGAATGGAAATCAAACAGAAAAGACGTGGTCTAGAGCTTACAGCATCTCAGTGGACTGAGGAGACAAGACTTGGTCTTCAGAGCTAGAAGAGCGGCAAAACTTGAAGGACAAGGATCTCATAGCCAAGGCAAATGAAAACAAATGGTCCTAATAGTCTGCATGCCATTTTTGCCTCGAGGCATTTGCTAACTACTAAGCTTAGTATGTATGGGTCCTGTGCTTAGAAACCAAGAATAAAGAAAATGCTGTTGTTAGGTGCAGTCCAGCTGGCTCTGAACCCCAGAGAACCCATGGGCAGCAGAACGGAACACTGCCTGTCCCGGGTCATCCTCAGACTCCGTCCTATGCTTCAGCCTGTCATTGCAGCCGTACTTCCATCTCATTGAGGATCTTCCCCTTTTTCACAGGTTATTGTAGTAAGCATGATATCCTTCTCCAGGGAATGGGCCTTTCTAACAATGTGACCAAAGTACGTGAAATGAAATCTGACCATTCTTACTTCTAAGGAGGTTTCCAGGTGTACTTCTTCCAAGACAGGTTTGTTCATTCTTCTGGCACTCCATGGTATTTTCAGCATTCTTCACCAACACTACAATTCAAATGCATTAATTCTTCTGTGGTCTTCCTTATTCATTGTCCAGCTTTCACAAGTATATGAAGCTGTTCAAAATACCATGGCTTGGCTAAGGCAAATCTTAATCTTCAAAGGGACATCTTTGCTTCGTATCACTTGAAAGAGATCTTTTGCAGAGGACTTTCCCAGTGCAATGTGTCCTCTGATTTCTTGACTGCTGCTTCCATTTGTGTTGATTGTGAATCCAAGCAAAATAAAATTTTTGACAACTTTCCTCTTTCTCCATTTATTGTGATGTTGCTTATTGGCCCAGATATGAGGATTTTTGTTTTCTTTATGTTGAGGTGTAGTCTGCAGTATGAATTATGCCTCAATATAAACAAAACAAAAATCCTCACAACTGGACCTATGAGCAGCATCACAATAAGTGGAGAAAAGTTTGAAGTGGTCAAAGACTTCATATTACTTGGTTCTACAATCAACACCAGTGGAGACAGCAGTCAAGACATCAGAAGATGAATTGCATTGGGCAAATCTGCTGCAAAAGACCTCTTTCAAGTGCTGAAGAGAAAAGATGTCTGTTTGAAGAACAAGCTGTGCCTGATTGAAACTATGGTATTTTTAATTGCCTCATATACACGTGAGAACTGGACAATGAATAAGAAAGATTGAAGAAGAGTTGATTATTTTGAGTTGTTGTATTGGTGAAGAATGCTGAAAGTGTCATGGACTGCTAAAAAAACTAACAAATCTGTTCTGGAAGAAGTGCAGGTGGAATGCTCCTTGGAAGTGAGAATGGCCAGACTTCGTCTCACCTACTTTGGTCATGTACAGGTTCCTCATGAGTGCAATTAAGTGTTCTAGAATTCCCATTCTTCTCAATGTTATCCATAATTTGTTATGATCCACACAATTGGATACTTTTGCATAGTCAATAAAACATAAATAAACATCTTTCTGGTATTCTTTGCTTACAGCCAAGATCCATTTGATATCAGCTATGATATCCCTCATTCCATATCCTCTTCTGAATCCAGCTTGCATTTCTGGAAGTTCTCTGTCAATATACTGCTGCAACTGTTTTTGAATTATCTT
>NW_006922543.1:102775-104164 GCF_000298275.1 Orycteropus afer afer
TTTCAATATTGCAACTCAAGGCTTGAATTTTTCCTCAGTTCTTTCAGCTTGAGAAATGCCAAGGGTGTTCTTCCCTTTTGATTTTCTAACTCCAGGTCTTTGCACATTTCATTATAGTACTTTACTTTGTCTTATCAAGCCTCCCTTTGAAATCTTCTGTTCAGCTCTTTTATTTCCTCATTTCTTCCATTGGGTCCAGCTACTCTCCATTCAAAAGCAAGTTTTAGAATCTCTTTTGACATCCATTTTGGTCTTTTCTTCCTTTCCTGTCTTTTTAATGATCTTTGGTTTTCTTCATATATGATGTTCTATGTATCAAATCTGTTTTTGAAATGGTCTCTAAATTCAGGTGGGATATAGTCAAGGTTGCGTTCTGACCATCATGGACTTGTTTTAACTGTCCTTAGTTTCAAGTTGAACTTGCATACGAGCCACTCATCGCCTGCTCCTGGCCTTGTTCTGACTGATGATATTGAGCTTCTTCATCACCTCTTGTCACAGATGCAGTCGATCTGATTCCTCAGTGTACCATCTGGTGGGTCCACATGTCTAGTTACCATTTATGTTGTTGAGTAGAAGTGTTTGCAGTGAATAACTTATTGGTCTTGCAAAAATCTGTCAAATTAAGAAGGTACTAAGAAAGATATATCTACAGATACGTCTACTAAGAAAGATACATCTAATCTACAGAATAGATCTTACTAGGCTTGTGGTGCTGGGGAGATACATATTTGATCAATAGTCCACCATGGAGGAGGGGCATGGTTATGCCCCAGGCACTACACTGAGGTCATTAAAAGGCTGTCTCATGAAGAAGTGAAACTAGAAGCAGACCAGTTGTTCCTAGACCAAGATAAGCTACCGTTCTTCATTGGCCTGTTAGAAAAGCTAATATTAAACAATTTCTGGGAAAAGATCTTTTCATCTACATCCTCTGGGCTATTTTTTCTCCACAATGTTTGGCATTCAAAAAAAAAAAAATTATCAGACATATTGGTAGGCTAAAATCAAAAGAAAAAGGAGGCCAAAGAAACAGGCCTACAGATAACCTAGACTTTGGCCTTATAGACACAGACCTTAAAATGACTAAAAGTGAATTGTTCAAAAAAAAAAAAAAAAAAAGATAAAAAAGGCATGATCACATGAAAACTATAATCTATAAAAATAATCAAATGGAAATTATAGCACTGAAGTATACAATAATAATAAAAAAATCTCACTGCTGTCAAGTCTGATCTGACACATAGCAACCCCTCCTTGGGTTTCTGAGATGATATCTATAAGGAAGCAGATCGCCTGATCTTCCTTCTGAGGCTGGTGAACCACCAGCATTCTGGTTAGCAGTCAGATGCTAACATTTGAAGTTATACAATACAGACCTGTCCAATG
>NW_006922543.1:105037-106058 GCF_000298275.1 Orycteropus afer afer
TGAAGACAGAATAGCATGGTAAGAATATCACAAGGTGGTGAAATGTGCAAGGAGTGAGAGGAAACAACACAAAATGCTGTCTTCAAAAGGCTTATGAAACTGGTCCAAATGCTTCCAACATGGTACCCACAGACATAAAGTAGAAAATACCAATATCAGGAATAAAAGAGGGGAATTGACTACAGACTCGCAGAGGTTTTTTAAATGACAATAATACACGAAAAAAGTAACACATGAAAATTTAGGTAGTGTACAAAAATTACTTGAAAAACATAACTTGCTAGAACTTACAAAATCAGGTATTGAAAATTTGTATTTTGTTTTAGTCTTCAAGGAAACTAAAACTGTAGTTAGAAACTTGCCATGGAGAAAATACCTGGCCCACAGAAAACGAGAGGAGGGAATATTGTTCAACTCCTTTTATGAGGCCATCAGGACCTGGATAACAAAACCTTATAGGGAAGAAAGAATCTTACACAAAAATTACAGGCCCCTATCTATTGTAAAGAAGATTGTTACAAGGCCTTGTCCCAGTATTCACCAACTACACATAGTGAAACATAAAAAAGGATGTTACACCACAGCCTCATGGGGCACATTTCGGGTATGAGGGGACTGTTGTTGTTGTTAAGTGATGTCGAGCCATCTCCAACTCATAGCAACCCTATGCACAGCAGGAAAAAACACTGCCCAGTCCTGCGCCAGCCTCACAATACTTGCTGTACCTGAGCCCATCATTGCAGCCACTGTGTCAGTCCATCTTGTTGAGGGCCGTCCTCTTCTTCGTTGACTGTCCACTTTACCAAGCAGGATATCCTTCTCCAGCAAACGGTCCCTCCTGATAACGTGACCAAGGAAAGTGAGACAAAGGCTGGCCATCCTGGCTTCCAAGGAGCATTCTGGCTGCACTTCTCCAGGACAGATCTGTTAGTCTTTTTAACAGTCTGTGGTACTCTTAGCATTCTTCTCCAACATCACAACTCAAAAGCATCAACTCTTAATCAGTCTTCCTTATTCATTG
>NW_006922543.1:106888-108239 GCF_000298275.1 Orycteropus afer afer
AAAAAAAAAAAAAAAAACCTAGGAAGAAAGAGGAAAATCTCTATCCGATCTATTGAACTTATAAAGATCTACAACAAATACTACGTTTAAAGTGAAATGTTGGAAGCTTTCCTTTTCAGATCAGGCAGGAGTCAAATATTCTGCCAACATTATTTCTATTCAATATTTTCTTAAAAATCCTAGCTAATACTACAGTAAAAAAGAAAATAAAAAAAAACATGACTGTTTATGTAGAAAATGCAAGCAATGCCTCATAAAAATTATTATAGAAAAAGTGAATTTACTGAGTCGGTGGATACAAAACCAATACACAAAATCTATTCTAGTTTTTAGAAACTATGAGATATGAAAATTTTTGAATGATATATTACAATAACATAAAAATAATAAAATCTAGGAATAAATAAAAATATGCAAGATTTCAAACCAAAAATTACAAGATATTAATGATTTAAATATAAGTGGTCTAAATAAATGAATAAATAAACCATTCTCATAAATCAAAAAATGTAATATTGGAACAAGATCAATTCTCCACAAATTGATCAATAGATTCAATGCAATCTCAATCAATATCCCAGCAGGATTTGCATATGTATGTGTACATATAAGTCAATTGACAAATTTATTCTGAAAGTCTTATAAAAATGCAAAGATCAAATATAGCCAAGACTATCTTGAAGAAAGAAAATGAGGTTTTAAGCTTCACTAGAGACAGCAAACTATGGTATAAAACCACAGGACTAACACAGTGTGATATGGTCACAAAGATGGACGAATCGATCAATAAACAGAATCCAGAGACAGACCTATGTAGAGCCACCTGCTTCCCAACAGTCAGTGGGGCTAAAGGTTACATTGAATAGAAAGTTGGAAAGAGATTGTTGTTGTTGTTGTTGTTGTTGTTATGTGCCGTCGAGTTGGACCCAACTCATAGCGACCCCTCCTTGGGTTTCCGAGACAGTAGAGCTCTGGTAGCATAGTGCCGAAGGCACTTGACTGCTAACCAGAAGCTGTCTGTTCAAACCCACCAGCTACTCCTCAGAAGGAAGGTTGGGCAATCTACTTCTGTAGTGATACTGCCTCGGAAACCCAAGGAGGGGTCGCTATGAGTGGGGACCAAATTGACAGCACATAACAACAACAACAACATCACTAGAAGTAGATTGCCCCATCTTCCTTCCGAGGAGTGGCTGGTGGGTTTGAACCGCCGGCCTTCTGGTTAGCAGTCAAGTGCCTTAGGTACTACTCTACCAGAGCTCCTGGAAAGGGATAGTCTTTCCAATAAATCATCATGGATCAACTTGATAGCCATATTGTAGGGGTGTGGGTACCTGAATCTTGGCTTTAA
>NW_006922543.1:109599-118960 GCF_000298275.1 Orycteropus afer afer
GTACCAAAATATTTAAGAGTGAAATGGTACAATATGCAGCACTTGTGGACAATGCATTAAAAAAAGAGAAAGAAAAAGAAAAGAAAAGCAAACATGAATAGATGAATCAGACATGAAAAATAAAACTTCTCTACTCTTTAGGTATGTTTGAAACTTTACAAAATGAATTTTTAAGAATAGAAACTATTGATTATACCTCCAACAGTGACTGCTAAAACTAGAGAATGAAGTACTTTTCTCCCAACGATGCAGAGACATTTTCATCTGTAAGAGGGCAAGTTGGCCTGTAAAACTCGGCTCATCTGGGACTGCTTTTCAACCTAACCACGCAGGCCGTGTCTCACCAAGACCTAAGTAATCACACGGAGCCTTCCTTATTTTACACTTGAGAGATCACGGAGCAGAGCAGGGCTTGAAAGTAGCTACAGACTCTGCTATTGGTCTGTCCATGTAGCAGGCCAGCTTCCCTTTCCTCTCCATCCTCCACAATGCCCACTCTGTCCCTCTTCACACAATGGACTTTCAATACCTACCCCCGGAATGAATGCGGCAAAGGATGGCTGGGTTTTTGCACAGTTGCGATACCGTGGCTTATGAATGAATGGATGAAGCTAATAAAAAAGACCACGTTTTGCACTGAAATTGCTTCATGGTCCTTCTGGGTCCACAGAATCTTTATCTATGGACATTGTGCTCATAAATCCATATCTACGAGTCCAGATCCTTCAATGAATGACTGACTGACTTCCGTCTGCTGCCCTAAGGAGCCTGAAAGACTCAGGGACCATTTGAAGTCAAAGGGAAGATTATTTCCCCATTGAGAGCTGCACACACTGAACAGTAGGGAGGCCGAGGGGGAAATCACCACGGCCAGATATGGTACAGTTCAAATTCATGAACCTCCACACTGATCTCTCTGTCAGTTTTCTGCATACATCAAACAACAACAACAACAACAAAAGCCTGGTTTGCATTAGAATCTCATAATGTGGGAGAAAATCTCTGCCAGAGCCAGGCATCCAACTGAAGAATTATTTCTCCGTGTCACGTCCCACATCCTGCTTCTGCTCTTTCTGTGTACTGCAGTCCTCCCTGCCGCCTCCCTAGCACGTTTGTCTCCTTCAGTTCCTGCCTCTCTTTCCACCTTCCTTAAGCTACCCACCTTTCCTAAGCTATACCTTCTTGTCTTCTATTCCACCCTCCATGATAAACATGGAGACAGTGGTCTGGTCAGATATCCCAGAATTAGTGGAGAAGTCAAGACTGGTCATGTAACGAAACCATATCTACCAAAGCTAGGGAACATGGTAGCAGCGCCCCTCTCTGTCTGGGTCAGGTTTTGAACACAGGTGGCGATATGGGAGCAGGTTCTGGGGATATAGTGATGCACGGTACAGAGTCCTTGTGCTCCAAGAACGTAGATCCTTATGAGGGGAGACAGAAAATAATCACATGTAGTAAGTGAACAAGTAAATACGTGGATGTCAAGTACTTATGGTGCTATGAGAAAGACATAGTGAGGTAATGTCACAGAGAGTGTTCTGAAGGATGGAGAAGGAGGAGATGTTCTCTAGAGATTTGAGTCCTCAGGAGAAGGCCTCTCTGAGAAAGTGGGTGGACTTGAATGAGAAGGAGGAATAGCTATACGGAGATCAGAGAGAAGGGCACTCCACGATAAATAAAAGGAAGGAACTCCTGGACTGAGAATGAGTTTTGTGCATTCTGGAGCCAGAGATATGGCCGGCATGGTGGTACATTGTGGATGAGAGGGAAAGGGGAAGGATGAAGTTGAGGTGGCCTTGGGCTTAGATTTATGGGTCCTTGTGGCTTTCTTTCCCCCATAAAGTTTTTGTGGCAGTCCCCGGGTGTTGTAAACAGTTAATGCACTTGGCTGCTCACCAAAAGGTTGGTAGTTCTAGTCTGCTCAGGGGCACCTCAAAAGAAAGCCTTTTGTTGTTGTTGGGAACCAGTGGGATGCTTTAAGAAGGTGGTAGGTGCTATCGAGTCAAGTGACCCCATGCAGGTCAGAGAAGAATGGGCTCCACAGAATTTTTTCACTTCTGTAAAATTACCCACCAAAAGCCTTATGAGCGGCTTTCAAAAGAGGAGATGCTTTCAAGGGCTCGCTCTGGGTGCTGCAGAGAGGGAGAGTGAAGGCAGTAAGAGCCGAGAGGAGTCTGTCCTAGGGATTTGGGCAAAAGATGGCAGTGGCTTACACTTGGGATATAACCTGGAAACATGTAGAGGTGACAGGACTCATTAATGCATTGTATAGGAGATGCCGGGAAAAGCACAATTCATAGACCACACCCTGGTCTTTGCTCTGAATAACGGGGTGGGTGATCTACAAGCTTCTAAGATGGAGAAAACCAGAGGTGTTGTGGATTTAGGGGCTATGACCAATGGCAGTTTGTGATATATGTCAATCGTACAATTAAAAACTTTGGTAAGTAGTTGGATGGACATGCAAGTCTAGAGCTTGAGGTAGGGTCTCCAGCTAAATGAAGAAATGTGAGACTTTTAAGTATACAGATATTATCTAAAGACATGGGACTAGGCATGGTCATTCAAGGAGAAGCACAGACAAGAAGAGAGAGCACAAGAGAGCAAGAGCAAGAGTTAGAGGCAGAGAGAGAGAGAGAGAGTGAGGGAGCAAGAGTGAGAGTGAGAGAGAGAGCAGCCTTGAAGCCCTCTCAGCCAAGTGGAGATCTCAAAGAAGGGATGGGACCCACAATAAAACATGAATAGGACTTCTCATCCAGACAAGATGGCACCCTTCTGCTAATTACAGCTACAAACTCTGGAATAACACAAGAAGCAACCACAGGAGAACTCTGAAAAGTGGTAGGAGAAAGGTAAACAGGACAGGAATTTGAAAATTGGAGGAACAACACAGCAGCAGGCCTCTTATATATGCCTCTCCATCCAACAAAAGAAAGGGACCCTTGTGTCTCCTGCCTTCCAACCCAGTGACAACAGCCAGCCCAGATAGGTTCATTTCTCCCCTGAATCAAACAGGAGTCACTGTGACACCAGGTGAGGCTATCACCACCAGCAAGGATCTATTGGAAGCTTGCAAAGAAAAAAACAGAGACTAGAGAGAAACTCTCCTTTTTTCCACCAGGGCCAAACCTCCCCTCTCAAACCAAGGGATCCGGAGAAGTCTGGGAGTATTAGCAAAAGGGATCTCATTGATAAAAGTGGTCCAGCCTGAAAACCTCTCTGTCCCCAAAGCCTGAGACTCCTCTCATCCACTGAGAGACACCTGTGGCCTGGTGTGAAGAAATCTAGTCTGATGTTCCTGGCTGTGACCTAGGTGGACCAAGATGCCCACAAGAATACTCCAAAGGCTCTTCTGTCATTGGAAATACAGCCCCCAAATGTAAATCAGGACTTGTGTGCAAAAGCTATATAGGGTGGTCATGTTGTTAGGTTCTCTCAAGTTGGTTCTAATTCATAGTAGACCCAAGTGCAACAGAACAAAGCACTACCCAGTCCCGACCACCCTCACAACTGTGGCTCTGTTGAGTCCATTGCTGCAGTCACTGTGCCACTCTCTCTCATTGACACTTCCTCTTTTTCACTGACCCTCTACTGACCAAGCATGATATCCTTCTCCAGGAGTTGGTCGCTCCTGACAACATGTCCAAAATGGGTAAGACGAAGTTCACAATCATTGTTTCTAAGGGACATTCTGGTGATGCAGGCAAAAATAAAGGGCTTCAATGGGACCCAGAGTCTCCTAACATCATGGACCAAATGTTCATGATGTAATTGAAATTCACCCCTCATACTGTGAACCAGGAAAATCACAACATAAATGAGAAAAGATATCCATCACATGCTGACACCAAGATCTTAAAGCAGTTGTCATATAAATGCTCCAACCAGCCACCACAAAATCTCCTTAAGGAAGATCTTAGCAAAGGTAAAGCAACAACAACAACTACAAAACAAGCAAAAAAAAAAAAAAGGCCATGTGAAGTAGATAAAAAGACAAGGAACGGATCAGGGGGAAATATTTCAAACCACCTTTACTAACAAAGAACTAGGACCTAGAATTTATAAAGAACTCTCAAAACAAAGCAGTAAAAAAAAAAAAAAAAAAAAAAATTTCATTATAAAATGGACAAAAGACCTGAGGAGAAATTTCACTGTAGAAGGTATACAGATGAAAAGTAAGTATATGAAAAAATATTCAACATCATTTGTCATTTCACAAATGCAAATTAGAACTACGACAAGATATCACTAAACACCTATTGCCGAAAAAAACAAACTCTCTGCCATCAAGTTGCTTCTGACTCATAGAGAGCTCCATTGGATTTCCAAGGCTGTGAATCTTCATGAAATCAGATTGCTTTATTTTTCTTCCATGGAGTGGCTGGTGGGAGCGTACCACTAACTTTTTGGTTAGCAACCAAATATTTGAATCACTACACCACCAGAGCTCCTAAACATCTATTACACTGAGTAAAATAAAAAGTAGTGACAACACCAAATGCTGGCAAAGATACAGAGAAACCAGATCACTCATACATTGCTGGTGGGAACAGACAATGGTACAATCACTCTGAAAAACAGCCCAATGGCTTCTTAAAAACCTACCCATACAATTGTCATATGACCCAGCTACTGTGTTCTTGGACTTTCATCCCAGAGAAATGGAAGCCCACGCTCACAGAAACTCCTGCACATGAGTATTCATGGAGGCTTTACTCGTGTTAGACAAAACTGGACACTTCTCACATGTCCTTCAAGGGGCTAATGGTTAAAGGAACCATAAAGATCCAAAACCAAACTCACTGCCATCTTCTCTATTCCAACTCATAGCGACCCCCTTTGGGTTTCTGAGGCAGTAAATTTTACGGAAGTAGATCACCCAGTCTTCCTTCCATGGAGTGGTTGGTGCGTTTGAACTGCTAGCCTTATGGTTAGCAGTCAAACATCTTAGGCACTACACCACCAGAGCTCCCCTAAAGAAACTGTGGTGCATCATATTATGGATTGTCACTCATCAATAAAAAGGGAATTATGCTGGATGAAAGAAACAGTCTCCAAAGTTTACATACAGTATTATTTCATTCATACAGCATTCTTGAAATGACAAAGTCATAGAAATAGAGGATAGAGTAGGGCTTAGTGATGAGAAGGAGGTGGGGGCAGGAGAGAGAGGTGGGTGTGGCTACAAAAAGGAATTCTTGTGGCCATAGAATTGCTCTGAATCTGGACCACTGTGATGGACACACACACGCATACACATGTGATAAAATTGCATAGAACTAAAGACAAAGTCCCTGGAGAAGGCCATCATGCTTGTCAAAGAAAAGGGCCAGCAAAAAAAGGAAGACCCTCCATGGGAGGGGTTGACACATTGGCTGTGACAATGCACTCAATCATGGCAACAGCTCTGAGGGTGCTGCAGGATCAGGCGGTGTTTCGTTTTGTTGCACATGGGGTCACTCTGAGTTGAAACTGACTCAATGGCTCCTAACAAATGTACACACTCGTGGCAACTGTTCCATGTGGTTTGCAAGGCTGTGACCTTTCAGAAGCTGACCCTTAGGCCTGTCTTCCTGGGTGGGTTCAAACTATCAACCTTCTGGCTACTAGTTGAGCACATAACTGTGCCACGTGAATCAGAAACCAGTCGTGAACAACCAACTGCAACAACAAATGCACACACACACACACACAAATGAATCCAAGTAAGACTGGGGATATCTGAACTAAATAAGTGGCTTGTATCAGTGTCAATAACCTCGTTGACATACGGTACCACCATTTTGTAAGATGTTGTGTTTGGGGGAAACTGGGTACAGAGACCACAGGGTCTGTCCATATTATTTCTTACAGTTGCAAATGCATCTACCATTATCTCAATAAAAATGCTATTTAAAAAATAAAATGAAGAAAAGAAGTGACAATAAATCAGGTGAATACAGAAAAAAGAAGTTGAAAAAAAAATGTTAGCATCTATTGATCACTTAGTATCTGTGCTTTGAGTGGTCTCTGTGTTTCCACTCATTTCAAGTTCACAGCTTCTTGAGGTAGGGAACATGGTCATTCCTATTTGGCATCAGGCAAGTCTGAAATGAGATTAAATAATGTTCACTATGTCATATGATGAGTAGGTGGCCCAGCCACTGGACATACACTCTTTTCAAAGGTCCGGTGGTGAGAAAACATCGCTGGGAGGACATGAGGAAGGGCCGAGCAATATGTGACTAGGTAGTGAATACGTAGAGTGATGAGCAGACAGACCTAGAGAGCCACTGGGGGAGCATACCAGCCCCTGCCCGTGGAGGTTTATAGTTTAGTTGAGGAAAGAAATATTGGATAGTCCATGGCATCCCTTAGCTGTGACTGCAAGTGGCAGAGAAGCGTGAGGGCAGGGACCTTTGTCCAAGCTGTTCACTGTTGTCCACTGAGCACTAAGTGCCTGGCACATAGTAGGTGTGCTAGGAATCAATGGGCACATGCGGAAGGGAAAAATGTCAAACTGTTTTTTTGGTAAATGGCATTAAAGAGAAACCAGCATGATGACTGGCATTGGACCAGATCATGTTTCTCTTTTGAAGCATTCCAAGGTATTCCATCTCCCTCGATGTGAAATCTGAGCTCCTGATCCTACAGGGCTTCCATCGCTCAGTTTCTAGCCATCTGTATGTTCTTCTAGCCATCTGTATGTTCTCATCCCCTCCCTCATTCTCTTGTCCCCTTGCCTTACTTCTCTGAGCATGCTCACATTCCCACGACCCTCCTTCTCAGGGCACCTGTGACGATTCTTCTTTCTGCCTGAAATTCTCATTTTATGCAAGATTCAATTCTTTCCCACCCCCACAGGTCCTTGCTCAAGGATCCCCTTAACAGAAAGGTCATCCTGCCCACCCACATGAAGGAGTCCTCCATCCCTCTCCTCGTCCATCCCTGGCCCTGCTTTCATTTTCATCTTGGTTCTTATTAACACCTACAAGATTTTATTATCTGCCCCCACCTCCAGAAAATCCACCTAACCAAGTATGTTTTTGTTTATTTGGTTTATCACTATAACTTTAGTCCTTTAAAGAGTGACTGGTGTGGAGCAAGTGGTAAACAAATATTTGTTTAATGATTAAATGGATGACCAAAGCCATTGCTGTTGAGTCCATTCCAACTCATAGCAACCTTACAGGACACAGTAGAACTGCCACATAGGGTTTCCAAGGCTGTAATAATTACCGAAGCAGAATGCCTCATCTCTCCTGAGGAGAGGCTCGTGGGTTCAAACCACTGACTTTTTGGTTAGCAGCCAAACACTTAATCAATGAACCATGAGGGCTCTTTGAATGAATGATAATATGTGGAAACTGAAAGTCAGTGTTGTATGGTGTGAGATGGCTCTGGGGTTGCACTGGGTGAGAGAGTGCTTGGTGTGATTACCGGTAGGTGTTAGGCAGGATAGGAAGCTAGGGCCTACACTCAGTGAAAGTACACCAGGGAAGAGAAAAATGACTGCCCATGGGCTATGGAGAAATAACTCTCCTCAGACTCTGAGTGAAGGCAAAAAAGACTTTCTGCAGAAACCAACACCCCACTCTATGTCTCCCCTGATCTGGTTTATCCCACCCTTCTGTTTGGGTATTGTGCAAGACACAAGGTAGCATAACATGCACTAGGCTCACAGTATACCTGGGCTACCTAGAAGAAGCACATGCAGAACAGAGCTGGAGGGTAAAAGCATAAATGGATCGATCACTTAGTTCGCACTGCAGACGAGCTCATAGTCCAGAGTTATGAAACGTAGGAGGAAGCAAACCACGATGACAGAGAAAGGAAGATCTGGATTAGAAGAATATGAATAAGAGCATAAATGAATGCAATTTAGAAGACTGGGTAGGAAAAAAAAAAAAAGGCCAATGTAGAAATCAGTAGGCAAATTTGCAGAAGAACTATAAACAACTTCTAGAAATAAAAATTACACACACACACACACACACACAATCACTGAAATCTAAGGCTCATTCATCATTTTGAGCAGTAGATTAGATATAGCTGAAAGAGAGAACTAATGAACTGGAAGAGAAGACCAAGGGATTTCCCAAGAATGCGACATGGTGAGATTAAACTCTTTGTCTGAAAATATCTTGTTCTCACTGTTGAATTACAATGTAGATAGCTTGGAAGATAATTGTATGTTCACTGTTATCTCCCCTAAGCACACAACAACAATAACAATGATCTTTATTCTGTACCAGTAATCAATGTTTGTTGTGAAGCTGTAGTAATTAAGACAGTGTGATAGTGATGCCGAGGTAGGCGAGTAGAGAAATGAATGTGTAAGGAGCTCAGTGCTGCAAGTGCTCACTTGTCTATGCCAAGGAACTTGGAAGACAGCTACCTGGCCAACTGACTGGAGGAGATATTCATGCTCTTTCCAACAGAATGTGGAAATTAGTGAATAATATCATTAATGTCACATGTAAGTAAAATTTTGCTTAAAATAATTCAAAAATGTTTGCAGTAGTACATTGAACAGGGAACTGCCAGGAACTCAAGCCAGATTCAGAAGAGGATTTGGAACAAAGGATCTCACTGCTGATATCATATGGATCTTGGCTGAAAGCAGACAACACTAGAAAAATGTTTAGCTGTTTTATTGACTATGCAAAGGCTAAGACTAAGCACACCATGGACTGCCAGAAGAATGAAGAAATCTGTCTTGGAAAAGCACAGCCAGAATGCTCCTTAGAAGTGAGGATGGTGGAACTTTGCCTCAAGTCCTTTGGACATGTTTTCAGGAAGGATCAGTAGCTAGAGAAGAACGTTGTGCTTGGTAAATAGAATGTCAGTGGAAAAGAGGAAGACCCTCAATGAGACAGAGGATTGACCCAGTGACTACAACAATGCGCTCAAGCACAGCAATGATTGTGAGGATGGGACAGGAGTGAACAGTGTTCCTTTTTGTTGTACATGGGGTCGCTATGAGTTGGAACTGACTCAATGACACCTAACAACAACAACAAGGAGCTGAGAACATACCCATGAATAGACTGGTGTAAAACAGAATTGGCGCCACAAATCAGCAGGCAGAAAAATGAATGAATGAATGAATGAATAACATTGAGACAGTAAGTTTTGCCTATGAAATAAGCCTACAATAGTTCCCTGACTCATGTCATACATAAAATAAATTCTAGGCCAATTAAGGACCTGAACATGAAAAGCACACATCTAAAACTTTTAGAATTTGACATAATATCTCTATGATATCCATGTAGGGAACGATACCCTGTCATTTGCATTGGTACACCTGTTGTGGTTGTTAGGTGCCTTCAAGTCATTTCTGACTCATAGAGAACCCATGCACAGCAGAACAAAA
>NW_006922543.1:120030-133372 GCF_000298275.1 Orycteropus afer afer
AGTAAACATCTTTCTGGTATTCTTTGCCTTGAGCCACGATCCATCTGACAGCAGCTATGATATCCCTTGTTCCACATCCTCTTCTGAATCCAGAACTAGTGACCATTATAATGGAGAAATAGAAGTAGAACAAAATAGATCAAATCAGTTGTATCTAATAAAACATAATCTTGATCAAAAATATGATTTACAGAAGAACCAAAAGCATCTTCTAGAAATAAAAATTACACACACACAGTCACTGAAATCTAAGGCTCATTTATCATTTTGAGCAGCAGATTAGATATAGCTGAAAGAGAGAACTAATGAACTGGAAGAGAAGACCAAAGGATTTTGCAAGAATGCACCATGGTGAGATTAAATTCTTTGTCTGAAGATATCTTGTTCTCACTGTTGAATTACAATGTAGATAGCAGGAAATTTAGATAGGAGGAAAAGCATGGAACAAAATCCAAAAACACAATAATGTCCAGAATTACTGATCGGATGGAGTCTGGTGGGACTCCCAGTACTATGGCCCTGGGATACATTTCAGGCCTGGAATAAAACTCACTCCCAGGGGCTGGCTCTCAGCCTGACAGGAAACAAGATGTACCCACAGACCACTCAACCCAGGGTGACGCACCCACAAACTCTGTGGAGATGCATCCCTTGGAGCAATTGACCACGGGGCTCCAAACATTATATATATGTATATGTATATGTATATGTATATGTATATGCATATGTATATGTATATGTATATAGGAGTTCTGGTAGTGTAGTGCCTAAGGCCCTTGACAGTTAATCAGAAGGCTGGTGGTTCAAACCCACCAGCCATTCCTCAGAAGGAAGGTTGGGCAATCTACTTCGGTAGCGATACTGCCTCGGAAACCCAAGGAGGGGTCGCTGTGAGTCAGATCCAACTTAACAGCACATAACAACAACAACAAATATATATATATATATAGAGAGAGAGAGAGAGAGAGAGAGAGTTCTGGTGGAGTAGTGCCTAAGGCACTTAACTGCTAACAAGAAAGCTTGTGGTTCAAACCCACCAGGCACTCCTCTGAAGGAAGGTTAGGCAATCTACTTTCGCAGTAATACCACCTTGGAAGCTGAAGGAAGGGTCTTTATGAGTCGGAGATGACTAGAAGGCACATAATAACAACAACAACAAATATATGTACATATATATGATTTGCAGTGCATATGTGCAATATGTTATAGGATGTACCAATGCTTTTAAAATTCAAGACATGAAAAACAGTGCAATACATAAAATCAAAAAACCCAAACTCACTGCCATCGAGTCAGATCCGACTCATAGCGACCTCTCCCGTGCAGTACATAATTTCTGGATAAACCCATATGAAGCAAAGTCATATGGCTACAAGTAGGGCAAAAACATCCCAGGCAGGATAGAGGCTGCTTCTCCAGCTGGAGGGGAGTGTTGAGAGTTGTTGTCAGTTGTTGTCCAGTGAGCTCCAACTCATGGCGGCCCATGAGTGCAGAGAGGACCCGCTCCACAGGCTTTTCCAGGCTGGGCCCTTCCAGAAGCAGACCCCAGCTCTGTCGTCTGAGGCGCCTCTGAGTGGGTTTCAACTGCCAACCTTGCAGCAAGTAGTCAAGTGCTTCATGGTTGGCACACTAAGGGCCTCCATATGGAGATCAGGAAAGAGTAACCAGGGCCCTTGAACACTCATTCATGTTCCATTTCTGTAAGAAAAAAACTCCAACCCAGGTACAGCAAAGTAGTGCATTTTGAGAAAACTGGGGGGTGGATGTGAAGATACTCATTACTCTCTACACTTTTCTAACACTTTGAAATATTACAGAGAAAAAAAAGAGGGCAATGTTTAGTGTGCACCCAAGGATATTTGAATGTCAGTTGTAAATCAGTTTTTGGAAGGTCCTTGGAAGCCCTAGTGTCTATATTTCTGCAGTTTACTTCTTCTGAAGAATGCTGAATGAATCAGTTTTGTTTCTTTTGATTTCTTGTCTTTTCCTTAAGCAACTTCCAATTGAGTATCTGTTGCTTGCAACCAGGAGAGCCCTGACTAATGAGCATTCTCTCTCTGAATCTGGCACCTGTGAGGGGCTCAGAACTTGGTGTCCATTGACATGCTGTCTAAGTGAGACTGCACAGTAGAGTCCGTATTTTTTCTTAACTACAGATGTGCTGTGGAATCCTTGAGTGCTGCAAATGCTTGTGCACTTCTCTATTAACTGAAAGGTTGCTGGTTCAAGTCCACCCACAGATGTCTTGAAAGAAAGGCCTGATAATCTCCTCCCAAAGGATCTTAGTCATGGAAGCCCTACAGACCACAATTCTACTCTGACACACCTGAGGTCGCCAGGAGTCCGAGTCAACTTGACAGCAACTGGTTTGGGTTTTTTATTGTATTGTTTATTTATTTTTAAATGGTTTTATAGATGCTCTAAGTTCATCTCCGTGCGCCAGGGGCCAAGCCCGCTTCTCCGGCAGGAATTCTCTGCATCCGTTGTCCAGCCCCTCTGAGCCTCTTGTACAGCCCATCCGGGCACTGAGCAGCCTACGCACTGCAAGGCAGCCCCTCCCTCATTGCTCCGCCTCCAGTCTCCTCTGCAGAGACAGGGCGAGCCTGGGGACTTAGCACTTATTTATGACCATGCACTTGCAGAACTTAATGATACATAAATCTCAAATTATGAAGTCACAGCTCTACATATTCCTGGCTCAAAGTGATCCTCAGAATAAAAATCCCAGCCCTGCAGGCAGGAGGGCACCTCCTAGGTGTCAAGGCCAGTGCTGGGTGTGCTGACAATATGAGTCTTTCATACCCAGCTATCACCATACTGCCTCGTGCAGGAACTAAACGCTAGTGAAATGTTCCTTGAATGAATGAATGGGTGACAGAAATACTCTATTGGCAAAAATGCATACTCTCATTATTCATATGCTTAAAGAAGAAGAAAATGGCTCAAAGAAATTGTGGGTGCTGGTCTGGGATCATGAAGCAGAGTGCGGGGTGGAAACACCAGTTCCATTCTCTGAGGAAGGCTTGCAGCCTGTGTGGCGGGACAAGCCGCGAGGGGATCAACTTACTCAGGAGGCTCACTCTTCCTGCCTGCCTTCCCCCGCCCTTCTTTCCTTTCTTTATTTTTACAATTTAACTTTGGGTGAAAATACACACAACAAAGCGTACTCCATTTCAACAACGAATACCCGAACACCTCAGTGACAGGCTCACATCTTCAAGTTTTGTCGTCTTTCCCAAGAACATCTTCCAAACAATCTCACCATCAACAACACAACTGACTGCCCCTTGAAGCTCCTCAAGTATGCTTGCAACTGCTGGTGTCAGTGTGATCGCAGGTGGTAGCTCTTTAAAATAACATACTGCTTGATGCAGACATTCTTTGCTAATTAGGCTAAGTCATTACTTGGTTCAAGGATGACTTCAGGGAATAGCTTCACTTCCAGGCTTAAAAATTTCCTCAGGGTAATAGTTTCTGGGGGGTTGTCAGGCCTCAATGACTCCAGAAAGTCTGAATTCCATGAGGACACTAGATTCTGTTCCATATTTTTGCTCTTTTGAATCATGAGCCTTCTATAAAATCCTTGATCTGAATGTTCAGTATTGGTAGCTGGGCACCATCGTGCTACTCTGCCCTAAAGGCAAAGAAGGTGGTTATTCACGGAAATGAATGGACACATATTCCCCCCAGTGATTCCTGACCCTCCTTCTTCCTCTGCTGGTCCCAGTGAATGGAGTCCAATTGGTGTACCTTGTATGGCTGCTGGCTTCTTGCTATCACCTCTGCACTCCTTGTGCATAACCTTGAGCTGGTCCCTGGGGAATATCCTGCCCCAGAAGTGTGTGGCTCAGGAAGAACCATTGTTCTGATCCAGCCCCTAATCTGAAACACACCATCCACAGCGAGGAGCCCCCTGGATGGACAGAGTGCAGTGGGTTTGCAAAAGGGAACTTGGTGGTGATTCATTCATGGTCCCACGTGCCTCCCCCACACCCACTATAAATATTCCAGGGGTAGAAATCCCAATTCATTTCCCACGTTCAAGCCTGGCTCCCTCTTCAGGACCTATGGGAATTCCAGCCATGGAATGCTGCTGCAGCTTTCTTAATTCCCAGAGAGGCTGCAGTAGCCAGTGCAGCCCCCCACAGTGGGTGAGTCTTTTAGAAGCACTCTGAGGCATCTACCGCTGGTAGTTATGACAACACATTGTGGCAACCACCATGACTGCAACAGGAGGGGGTGGTATCTGGGGACAGGGTGGATATACGATTCCCATTAAATTAAAGAGTTAGAAGAAAGAGAACAAACTGATTTGACAGGACTTAAGAACGTCTGATTCTGAGGTATCTTTGCTCTACCCACAAGCCCTCCCACCAGGCAGCCACTCACCATCTGCCTGCGGATCCATTATTTTCAAGAGTTTCTAAATGCATCTTCCAGTTTCCAATTCTCACTAATCCTGCAGGGCGAAGCAGGTTCCTGGGTGCCTCATCCTTTGTAAAGGTGGTGCAACTCACTCCAAGTGGGTCAGAGAGAGGCCTCAGGATTCATCTCCCTCTCCTGCTTTTAAACCAGCAGCTCATAAATTGTGTTCTGGTGGCCTCTCAGATAGAGAGATGGGAGCGGGAGGGAACTGCTGATGCCCCAAGGGTGTGAGAAGGGGGCATGGAGAGTGCCCGATGCCCAAGCCCAGCTTTTACAGTCAGTGCTCCATTCTTCCCTTACTTTTCAAGTTCATAAAGTTTTGTTCCTCCAAGTGGAGACAGAAAGAGAATGAGTGATTTATTTGAGAAGGTTTTCTGAAAAATCTTTTTCACAGGTAGCCAAGAGCTGACCTGTTGGGAAGACAGATGAACAGCTTGAGTCATAAAGATTCCTAAGTGACATTTTTGTGAGAGTTATTTCCAGGGGGGTCATTGCTGTGGAATTGCAACTGCAAACTTGTGCTTGGCAACTCACGGCCTTTAGAAAAAACAGCTGCAGAGACACAGCCCGAGGCCACGCACAATGAAGATTTTCATTTTTCCTGGTCTTTGGGAGACAGACACATCCATCTGACCTATCAGACTCCTAACTAGCTCAGCATCCTGCATGGAGATGGGGGGTGGGGGACATTAGGGCAACCCTGGGAAGGCATCTCAGCTCTCCTCTTTGGGACCGATGATGAGGATGTCAGCCTCACAGCCTCCAGCTCAGGGCTCCCAGTGCTCCTGTATTTCTGGGCTCCAGGGTCAATAGGGTCCTTCTGAGATCAGACAAGAGCATGGGTGGATGTGGGCTCGGAGCTCAGCCGAGGGATGGAATCTTGGCCCCTTCCTTTGGAGCCCCTGTTTAAGACTGAGTATAGCAGAAACTGCATTGCTTTCTACTGCTGCAGCCATGGGGTCTGACATGTCATTGAAGGAGCCCTTGTGATGCAGTGGTTATGTGCTTGGCTGCTAACCCAATGATGAGCAGCTTGAACTCACCGGCCGCACACACACACCAGTAAAACATATTTTTATATAAATATAAATATAAATATAGAGAGAGCAAGAGAGAGAGATTTCTTTCAGGGAAATGGCTTGCACAGTTGTAGAGGCATTTTCTGACTCATGCAGATGCAGGGCTGAAAAACTACTCAAGAAGGGCAGGCAGGATAGCAGATTGCTGACTTCAGAAGATGATAAATCCAGGATCAGCCGGTAAAATGGCAGACTGCTGGCTCCCAGGCTGCTAAGGCAACAATTCCAAGATCGGCAGGCAATATGGCAGCTCCAAAAACCAGATGATGGTAAGCTAGAAGCAGGACCAAGACCCAACAGAAAGTCCCAGAATTCCCCAGGATGTCCTTATATATACTAGAAGCAGACCACACACCCGAGGAAATTCTTTTTCAACTGATTGGCTGCTTGTAGCAGATCTCATCATAGGAGATGACTCCATCCCAACGACTGCTTAGATGGCTTAGAATCATGGGCCAGCCAAGCTGGCAAACACAACCTTAGTGATCCCACCACTCATCCTCTTCCATGCCATCACAGGCAGGCAGCATTCCTTACCGCGGTGCTCCACTCCTGTGTCGGAGAGTTTTCCAAGACACCGCACTTTGTAGGCAAGTTTCTGTGGGAGTGTCCAGGCAGTAGATACTATGTTAAGACCACTTTCTGGCCAACCCATATGACAGTACATCCAGACTTGAGGCTCATCTTGGAATTGATGAAATATGCCATTTGTTTACTTTAGAGACAATGCATATCAGAAATCACTTCATTTGTATTCAATTGTAAAGTGAATTCACTAAAGGTGAGTGCATTGTGTGGTCCAACACTGTATCTCCAGTACTTGAAGAATGTGAGAATGAAGCATGTGTTCAGTAAGTATTTGATGAACGAGTGATGAAAAGGTGGCCATTATTGAGATGAGAGTAATTAAGGGTCATTGAAAGTATTAAGGGAGCGCTGGTGGTGTAGTGCCTAAGACGTCTGACTACTAACCAGAGGCTGGTAGTTCAAAGCCACCAGCCACTCCCCGTGGTAGACTGCTCACCCTCCATGAGGGGCACCCAGGTTCAATTCCAAGCCCATGCACCTTGTGCTCAGCTACCACCCACCTGTCAGTGGAGGGTTGTGTGTTTCTGTGATGCTGGCCAGTTTTTAGCAGCACTTCCTGTCTAAGATGGACTGTGAAGATAGACCTGGTGATCTATCAGAAAATGAGCCAGTGACAACCTGATGGGTCACAATGGTCCGATCCACAACCAATCACGGCGATTGCACAGCACTGGCAGCAGGGCATTCCGTTGTGTGTGGGGTCACCATGAATCCAGGGTCAACTCCAAGGCAGCTATCACTACTAGAAGAGTATTATAGGGAATAATGCTAACATGTGCATAGTAGGTCCTCAAAAAATAGACACTTCTCCCTTCTTGCCTCACAGGCAGACAGCAGGCCTTCAGGGCCCTGCATGAGCAGAAGAGCCAATCGCTCCATCCTCTGCCCAGAGCACGTGCACTATGAGGCACTGAATGACCAGTTGGGTGGTGGATGGATAGATGTGGTTGGATAGATGTATTCCTTACAGAGAAATGGTAGCAATTGCAGAGTCTGAGGTTCTGATGCTTTTTACGTGTCCTCTGATGCAAGGATTCCTGGTTATCTGTCTCACCTGCCTGGGATTCTTATCACATATTCTTGAAAACAAAAGCCCATCCATATCATCATGAGATGGGAAGAAACACATCTTCTTGTTGCTGTTGAGTTCACTCTGACTATGTCCAACAGAACAAAACACGGAGGCATCTGCATGGTCCGTGGTACGTTTGAGTCCACTGGTGTGCCAGTTGTGCTCATCTACCTCCTTGAGAGTGCCCTTCATTTTCAGTGACCCTCTCCTTTCCAACCATTCTGTCCTTTTCAGTGGCTGGTCTTTCCCAGTAACGTGTCCAAAGTAAGCCCGTCAAAATCTTGCCATCCTTGCTTCTAAGGAGCATTCTGGTGGCACCAAGAAGCACGAAAACCTGAAAGCCAGGCCTTTCCCAAGAAAGGAGGCTGCAGAAACACTTCAGACACAGAAGCACCCTGGAGCTGCAGCTCCTTCTCGCCTTGGTGGCTAAGGTTGTCCACCTTTACAAGCAGGTACCACATGGGTGCTCTCTGAGTCAGTACGTCTTAGAGCCTACTCAGGACTTTCAACATCAGGGTGGGGATGTTTGCCACCTTCACTTGGGGGAGTAGCCATCTGCTTGACTTTTCACAGTTCTGCAGGGCAAGTCGCTGTTTAAATCCTACCTCCTGTGACTTACCCTTCATAACAGTGCTGGTCTCTCAGGCTAAGAGTTACTTTCTTGTGTGAAATGCTCCCCATCTCTCTTCTTTGTACTTTCCGCACTCTCTCTCTATTATGTAATAATATTGGTTAACAAATGAAGAATGGTGGTGCCTGAGAGCCCTTGGCCTGGGACAGGAGAAAACCTCATTCTGCGTCATGGGTCTGCAAACATACAGAGTCGGGGCCCTCCACTCTCAGTGCTTGGGACTGGAGAGTCCTCTGCTGTGGGTTTGTGGCTGGAAACATTCTTAATTGGCATGCAGGAGGCAGCACCCCAGATCTGTTGATTAATTACTTGGTGCCTTCCTTCCGACGCAGCCTACTCTATGCTCTTCCTGGAAAGAGGCCACTTGGGCCCAGGGGACACAATCGTGTTAAACAAATTGACCGGTTCCTCCTGATTCACAACCTCGACTCTGTGGGCAGAAAGAAGACTCAGAGTCCTCAAAAGGTGACTCAAGATAAATCGGAAGCAAAGACTAACTGTTAGCACAACATGTTAAATGCTGCTGCTTTTCTTTGTACTATATCGTTCTGGGGCCTGGAACTTGGAGCACCAATGGAGGGAACGGTGTGAATTTCCAAGAGGGGGGCGACCTTCAAGCTCCCTTTCCAGAGGGAAGAAATTTAATTTAATCTCGTCTTCTCATATTTGTTCATGTTAGATTACATTAAATGAGTTATTTTTAATCATTGTTCATAAATCACAGCAAGGGTATGCCCTGAGGCATCAAGCATTTGCATAAAAATATTAATTGCCACTCTCTCTCCTTTTGGGTACTTGGGGAAATTAGATGAATGTGCCGGCAACAGAGGCCCTGCTCTGGGACTGAGGATGGAAGGACAGGTGAGGATGAGATGAGGGAAACGCCCTATGTGAGTTTTACATTCTCCCCTGAGAAGACATCTGTTTGTAACGTGCAGCTCAGAATTTCAGGGTCTGTTCAGATATCGCCACCTCCGTGAAGCCCATTCTGATTCCTTAGGGTCAATGACCACTTGCCTGCATCAGAGACCAGGACCAACCAATGTGTCTTTTGCATCCCTGGTCGATACCACTTATTCTCATATCCTTGACCAGAGCTATTTATTTTCCTGCCTCTCTGAGCAGGGCCACTCCTCTGTTCCCTGCAGTCCTCAGCACATATGGTTTTGGTTTTCATCTGTTGACGTCCTAATCATTATTCCGAAGTGTTTCTACAGTCTGCCCTTCCCAGCTTCACATCCAGCTTGTGCCATTCCGGGCCCTTCTCCTTCACACTTGAGTCTGAGCTCAACCTCTTCCAGTCCTTGCATTCCACTTTCTTCTTTTGTCTTTTGCTTGGGGCGTGGCTTTCCTAGAGAAAGGCTTCCTACTGCTCAGAGGGACCTCTCTTCACATAAGGGTTTCCTTACCTTCTACCTCCTCCCCCTGAACCTCCTGCGGCCACCCTCTTCAGTACCTATGATGTTGTCAGAAAAGCCAATACTGAGCCTCTTCTGATGGAGCTCAACCCATGGATACAGCTCTGCTTTAGCATCCATCTCTCTGTCTGTCTGTCCTTCCTTCTTTTCAGCCATTCACCCATTTATGCACTCATATTCCCACCCATTCAACCATCCATCCATCTACCCACCGACCCACTCATCCATCCATCTTTCCATGCATTCACTCATCCATCACCCATGTAGCCATCCACCCATGCATCCATTCGCTCATCCTTTCAGAGACAATAGCACTGATGTTATGTATCAAGGTCTTCAGTAGACACTGAAGCTGGCAAGCATCCACCCAGATGTCAGCACACTGTGGGGTCAGCAGTGGGATGAAGGATGCACAGAATGCATCTGGGTTCTCCCAGAAAGGCCTGTGCAGCGTCCCCTCATCTGTCTGCTCACTTGTCTCTCTTAGTCTATGGGACTGCCTTGTTGGTGGGGCCCCAATGTAAGTATCACCCCTGCTCCCAAATTATAGACCCCAGAGCTCCTCAAAGGTCCAGCAAACCCAGCCCTGCATCCTAGAAGCTTCTGGCAATGCCAACGCCCTCCAGCACCCCAGTGTTCCTTACTGTTGTGCCAAGGTGAAGGGTAGAAGTTAGACCAGCGTTTCTGAGATCCAGCTGTGGAAAGTCCCTCTGCTCTGGTCTGTCTGACTCACTCCAAGGCAAACGGTTGAACAGGCCCCTTCTCTGTGGGGTTCTCAGGGCCTCTCATGCATGTGTTGTGATGTTCCAGGAGGGGTAGAGAGGGGTCCTAGTTTCTCAGTTTTGTTATTTCATACTAGTCAAGGCTCTTCCATTATATAACACCCCTAAAACAATCCAGTTGCCATCCAGTTCCAGCCCATGGCCACCTCATTTGTGTGAGAAAGAAATTGTGCTCCAAGGTGTTCCCAGTGGCCCAATTTTCAGAAGTCTGTCTCCTGGTTTGTACTCCGTGGCTCCTCTGAGTGGATTTGAACCTCCCACCTTTTGGCTAACAGCTGAACGTTAACCGTTTATAACAAGAGACTCAAACATGCCGGTGGATCTGGATAATATGATAATAATAGAGGAAAACACACTACAAGGACTGCTAACACCATGGGTGAAACACGCATTGTGTCCAAGCCTGCACCAAGCACTTGACAAGTATGTCCTCACAGCAGCCCCAGCTATTAGGCACTGTCAGAACCTCCACGGGAAAGGTGAGGTACCGAGACACAAGACATCCAAACACTTGCCATTAGTCAAGAGATCAAAGCAATGAGACTTCTATTTCCTTTCCCTACTTCTCAGTCCTAAGGCCCCCGGGACACAGCATGGCAGGACCTTGTTGTCATGCTAAGTGCACTGTGACTCACTGGGACATTTGATTCAGAGAGAAATTAACACATTTAATGAAATCCATCCATGCTCCCTACTAATTAACTCTTGCAATTAAAAAAAAAAAAAAGGTGCTGCCACACCACTGCATGGGTGGAGTCCCAGACCTCTGTTCTAAAGCAGAAAACATCTAATTGTGTTTTACTACTGACAAGGGTTAAGCATCCGGCTGGTAGTTGGGAGTTTGATGGTTTGAACACACCCAGCGGCACTGGGGGAGAACCACCTGGCCATCTGTCTTGTCGGGATTGTTATTGTTGTCCGATGCCACCAAGTAGGTTCTAACTCATAGCAACCCTATGCACAACAGAGGAAGCCCTGCCCAGGCCTGGGAGATCTTCTAAATCATTGCCATGTTTGAACCCGTTGTTGCAGCCACTGTGTCAATCCATCCTGTGGTCTTCCTCATGTTTACTCTCTACTTAACTAAGCATGATGTGCTTCTCCAGGGACTAGTCCCTCCTCAAAGCATGGCTAAAATGCATGAGATGAAGTCTCAGCATCCTCCCTTCTAAGTAAACGTTACTGCCTAGGAAACCCTATGGGGCACTTCCAACCTGTCACTGGGGGTCGCTATGAGTCAGAATTGGCTCAATGGCATCCAACAATAACAACACTAACAACTACCATTTCCGTCTCCATTTTTCCCTGCATGCCTGAGCAAGGCAAATACGTTCAATAAAAACAGAGGAAAATGTCTGCCTACACCAGTCAATCTGTAGAAAATGCAATTATTCAAGACTGCAGACTCAGTAGGGAAGAAGCATAGACAAGGCTTGAGGGTTCAAGGGGTTGGTCGATGTTGGGTTGGTTCATCCCCTCTGCAGAAATCAGATGCTGTAGTTTTAGTGCAGACCCATGTTCATAGTGTAAATAGTTTCAACATGATCCATTTTAAGAGGCCAGCATGGTGTCATTGAATATAGCAGTGGACGTTCTGCAGCTGGTACACGACAGCTCCAATGCCCCACCGAATTTGGTATATCTCAAGATACACGTCCTGGCTTCCTCTGCCCTTCCCCTCCCACCCCTTCCTTCCCTTCTTCTTTTCTTTCTTTCTTTCTTTATGTTGTTGTTATGTGCCATCGAGTCAAACCCGACTCAGGCAGTATCACTACGGAAGTAGGATTGCCCAACCTTCCTTTCGAGGAGTGGCTGGGGGGTTTGAATCACCAGCCGTCTGGTTAGCAGACAAGTGTCTTAGCCACTATGCTACCAGAGCTCCTCTATTTATGTATTTTTTGCAAAAGGAAAAACCTGAAAGTGGTTGTGTTAGGATCGTGATTCCAGGGCCAAGTTAAAGACAACTTCAAAATACAAGTGTTATTATGTATCTATTTCAAGCCTAGGAAAATACCTACACAGTTGGACCCACATTGTAGAAGCTTCTCTGTGTGTGAGGGAAAAATATTATTGACAGCAAATTCAGTATATCCAGCTAGATGAGCTTGGTTTGAGCGGATTTGTGGCATCATCAAGAGACCTTGGGTGGCAATCAGGGACTAGCTGAACTTGGCCCAGATCATCAGGATCCAAAATGCAGATAGTCTGCCTGTTTCTCTTTCAATCTCTTCTTTATCTGTTCATTTATTCGTTCTTCAGTTATTGTGTTCCTGTCATACATCAGGCAGGGCATTAAACACTATGACCTAGAAAAGAATGCTCTTGTGGATGTTACTTGTCGTGATGTAGACTGACTCATAGCGACCTTAGGTGTAGCAGAATTCCATGTTGGCCATCCTTACAATAAGTAGGCATCCTTCAGCCTGTTGTTGCACCCGTTGCTTCAACTCACGTTTTTGACGGTTTTTATATTCTTTGCTAACACTCTACTTTACCAAGTATCATGTCCTTCTCCAGGGAATGATCTCTCTTGATAACAGACCCAAAGCAAGCACCATCTTTGCTCCTAAGGAACATTCTGGCTTACTCCCTCCAAGATAGGTTTCTTCGTTCTTCTGGAAAACCATGTTATAGTCAGCATTCTTTGCCAGCACCACAATTCAAATGCATCTAATCTGCTTTGGTCTTCCTTATTCATGGTCCAGCTCTCACATGCATACGAGGCGATTGAAAATACCATGGCACGGGTCAGGTGCACCTTAGTCATCAAAATGACATCTTTGTAGCTTTAAGATTTTAAAGAAATTTTTTTGCAGCAGATTTGCCCGTTGCAATACACTGTTTGATTTCTTGACTGTTGCTTCCATGAACATTGATTATTGATTCTTTTATTCATAGAACTTATCAGATGGATCTGGGAGCTTGGCCTCACCACCTGGGAATGTCCCACAATGAGCATCTGGTTACGTCACATCTTAAAGTACCTGAGATGCCGCGTGTGGGTGCATGTGTGTGTTCCCACACGACTACTGGAGAATCTTGGGGTCACTACCCAAACTCCACTAGTAAATCAGCTTCCCATTTCTTTGATCATATCCATATTACATAGGAGCTCAGGTGGTGTAGTTGCTAAAGCATTTGACTGCTAACCAAAAGGTCAGCAGTTCAAATCCTCTGGCTGCTCCATGGGAGAAAGATGAGATAGTCTCCTTCCGTAGTCCGGCTTTGGTGACTCTATGGGGAAGTTCTACTCTGCCCTACAGGGTTGCAATGGGTTGATGAATTGACTTGACGACAGTGGGCGTGGGTTGGGCTTTGCTTCTGTGAAGACTGACAGCCTTGGAGAC
>NW_006922543.1:133472-141817 GCF_000298275.1 Orycteropus afer afer
CTAGGGGCGCTGTGGGTCAGAATCCACTCCACGGCAGTGGGTGTGGTTTGGGCTTTGCTTCTGTGAAGATTGACAGCCTTGGAGACCCTGTGGGAAGTTCCACTCTGCCCTCTAAGGGCGCTGTGGGTCAGAATCAAATCCAAGGCAGTGGGTGTGGTTTGGGCTTTGCTCCTGTAAAGATGTCAACCTTGGAAATCCTCTGGGGCAATTCCACTCTGTCCTCTAGCGATGCTGTGAGTTGGAGTCAAATCCACAGCAGTGGGTGTGGTTTGGGCTTTGCCTCTGTAAAGATTGACAGCCTTGGAGACCATGTGGGCAGTTCCACTCTGTCCTCTAGGGGCGCTGTGGGTCAGAATGGACTCCAGGGCAGTGGGTGTGGTTTGGGCTCTGCTTCCATGAAGACTGACAGCCTTGGAGACCCTGTGGGCAGTTCCACTCTGTCCTCCAGAGTTGCTACGAATCGGAGGCGACTCGATGACAATGGGTTTGGTTTGGGTTGGTTTCTCGTTACAAAGTTAGACTGTGCCTGATTGACATTTCTCTTCACTTTGCTTTTGATTTTTGTAAGATTTACTGGTTTTGAGTCAGCAACCTGCTGGTTCTCTGGAGACCAAGTGGGTTCTTGACTTCTATCCAAATGATCAGAAAATCTCTGCACTTCTGAGATTGTGGGAGCCTTGAAATGCACCTGGGCCTAGTGCACACAGGTAGAAGCATTCGGGTCCCCAAGGGACTTTTCTGAAAAAGAAGAAGCAATGGCCACAGGGTAAATGCCAGGGGACAGAAGAAAGAACTTTGTGTCCTCAAAAAGAGAAAGGAAACAGAAAGAAAAACAATAGCTGAAGAGAATCTAACCTCCAAGTTTGGATGGGGGCCAACTCAGCTGAGAAGTTCTGCATAAAGCGATGGGAACAAGATGCTGTTCTTCAGAGCTCAAACAAAACTGGAAGCCCCAGACTTCTAGCTGCTCTGGGAGTAGTATGAAGCTTCTGAAGAGACCCCAGGGAACAGGAAAACCCTGGATGCTGAGAGACTTCCTTAGAAAAGGGGAAGCATCTGAGATTTGGGTTTCACTCCAAGACTTTTGGCCCCTGAAATGAAGAGCAGGGATTGTCCTTCCCTGACTCCGTGTGGACAAGCAGCAGCTGAATCTCTGTCCAGCTGAGACACTTCATGGCCCCATAGCACGGTGACCAGGCAGAGCTTCTCTAGACGGGACTGTCCCCCATGCCCCATCCTGTGGGCCCTGAATGGGGTTCTTCCTCTGGTGGACGCTTTAGGTGCACTGAGGCAGCAGCTTACCATAGTGCAAAGAAAACAGGCTTGGAAATCAAGTGGGGCTGGTTCAAGTCCCAGCCACACACCCTGGTAGCTCTGCAGCCTTAGAAAATCTTCTCTGCCCCTGTTGTTGTTGTTGTTGTTTGCCATCGAGTCGGCCCCGACTCATAGTGACCCCTCCTTGGGTTTCTGAGGCAGTATCACTACGGAAGTAGGATTGCCCAACCTTCCTTCCGAGGAGTGGCTGGTGGGTTTGAACCGCCGGCCTTCTGGTCAGCAGTCAAGTGCCTTAGGCACTATGCCACCAGAGCTCCCCAGACCTCAGCATCTCCATCTGTAGCATGGGAAGCCTGGTGCCCCCTGCAGGACTGTGGTGCCTTTACGTTATGGTAGACGTTCTGAGGAAGGCTGTGATGAACATTCACAGGCCAGAAGAAACTCACTGTTAAGGCCATTTCCTCTGGTATTTCCACTCTTAGTTACCTAAGGCTGCTTGTAACAACAAAACCAAACCAAACCCACCAAACAAACAAAGAAAGCTATGCAAAAGTGTGGCTTTGAAGAAGAAAGTGGGAAGAGTGCTGTTACATTGAGGGAATTGAAATGAATGTCATGAAACAAATAAATGCATAAAGAACTGAATGGAAAATTAATTCGCTCTATAAACTTTCACCCAAACACAATTGAAAAAACAAACAAACCCAGAAACATATTCCCTCATAGTTCTAAAGGCCAGAACTCCAAAATCAGGGTGTCAACAGGGCCACACCACCCTCCCTGTCTCTTTCAGTCTCTGAAGGCCCGGATGTGTCTTGGTCATTTGACACCAAAACATACCCCCGTATGGTGGCCTCCCCCTTGTGGGAGCCTGCTTCTGTCTCTGTCTCTCTCTTTTATAAGAAGATACCATTTAGCAAGGGTTTGGGTTAGGACCACCCCACTCCTGCATGACTGCCTTTGCTTACCTGATAACACCAAGCAAAGAAAACAGCCACAAAGATCCCATCGGTGGCGTGGACAGTGACCCACCGTGACCCCCTGTGCTGTAGAGAACTGACCTCCACAGGCTTTGCTTGTCTTTAATCTTTACGGAAGCACATTGTGTGTCCTGGGTGGGTTTGAACCTTCAACCTTTAGATTAGCACCCAAGTGAAAACTGTTTACACCATCCAGGGATCCCAATGACAAAGAAAATCCTATTTCCCTAACTGAGGTCACATTCACAGGTACAGGGGTCAGGAGTTCAACACATCTTTTTTGAGGATACAGTTCAATCCATAAGACACCTCAAAATGGTAATACTGGAAATACCCAAAGAAACGAGAGTGGAAAGAGCAGGAGAAGAGCAGGGCACAAAACCAAACAAAAAACCAAACTCACTGCCATAGAGTGGGGTCCGACTCCTAGGGACCCCTCCTTGGGTTTCCAAGGCGGTATCGCTGCGGAAGTACATGGCCCAACCTTCCTTCTGAGGAGAGCAGGGGCCAGGGGTTGCCTTTAATGGTCTGGAAAGCAAATGTCCGCCATCCCTCTCCTGTTCAGCTCAGGAGGCAGGATCAAAGGTCCCGTTCCACTCACAGTGCCATTCTCCAGGGACATCATTACCAGACACAAAGCCGTTTGTTGCCATCAGCTGTGTGCTTACACCTATCGGTTTTATTGCATGTCCATCCTCCACATCCCAGGAAATGCCTTTTGTTTTCTCAGGCAGAGCCACAAAATCATATGCGAAAATAACCAGCATGCTAATTAAGTCCTTTCAGCAAGAGAGTTAAGAAAACATTTAAGGGCCACACATTAATAGCAATAACATTCAGTAGTTAAAAAAAACAACAACAGATTTTATTGCACCATTAGGCATGAGGAGGAGGCTGGTCCCTCTAATCGATGTTTGCTGAGTTGAAATTTGCATGGTGGGTAGCATACAAATACACATTAATTAGGATGCTGGCACAGTGGTTAAAGCGTTCAGCTGCTAACTGAAAGGTTGGTGATTTGAACTCACCAGCCACTTTCCTGGAGAAAACTGTGGCAGTCGGCCTCCAGAAAGATTACAGCCTGCGAAGGCCGGTTCTCCGTTCTTAGGGTCACTACGAATCAGAACCCACTCCAAGGCCGTGGGGTTGGTTGTTCTTCTTCCAGCAGACACCGCAGCTCCCGAACCCTCGAGTTTCATCCCGAACTGATGCTACCACCCCCACTTTCTTTCTTTAGACATTATTACATTTGTGATGATTCAAATAGATTTTCTGCAGGCATTAAATTTTTAGTAAACAGGCCCAAATTAACAGCTCCTCATGACATTTCACTCCAGGGATCGAATTGAAAGCTTCCATTCCATGTATACATATCTCTTCTCCTCTGCTTTTAATGAACGGGGGTCTGTTGTTGTGGAAAGCCAAATTAGACCGATGCCTCGCTGCCCTAGCTCCCTAATCAGGCAGGCTCTGTCCCTCCAATTGAGAGAGCATTATTGCTTCGAGGAAGCGGAGACGTTAATTTTCCATAATTCAGTGAAACAAGGCCTAGATCTGAAATCCCCCTCTGTGGAGCTCCTTTTTCATCTCCAGTAATGGGCTGTATTTTAATGAAAACAATTTAGCCTCTTCTAATGTCATCATCAGGGTAACATGTGCCCCACCAGAACCTGCTTTGGGAAGACGGTCTTTTCATTATTCTTGGTTTTATGCAGACAAAAAAGGAATGGGAGTCTCTAGGAGTGACCTTGCTGGTGGCAATGTTGCGATTCGTGCTAATGAGGATGGCTTCATGGGCCAGGGAAGGCAGGCTGATGTGGGGACCACAGCTGCTGAGGTACACCCACGTCCCACCCTTAAGTGATGTGCTTACAGCTTATTCACTGCGTGCAGAGATGAATTGCCATTATACCTGGGCAAAGCTAAGTGTCTATTGGCATGGAGACCTACTTCTGGACTCCAGTAAATTTGAAAGAATCACAGATGACAGGTCAGGATTGCATTTTTCCCCTTGAAGGGGAGAGATTATGGGCTTTCATCCATGTAGTCATGCCTTGCTTCATGTATGCATTGATGGACAGGCAACGAGGCCAGGGTTTGCAGATGCAATGATGATGAGCAAATATCTCAGGTTAAATATGGCAAATCTCACACACTCACTTATCTCAGCCCCTCTGGAAACCTCACCAAAATGACAGGGAGATTTTCCCAAAGGCTCAATCCCACACGATGAAGAGAACTGACAACAGCAAACAACTTTGTAAGTGGGAACAAAAATGCTGAAAGTGACTTAACAGACCAGCATGTCTTGGGTTGAGCTCCTGTTGAGACAAAGATTTGAGTGCAAGTAGCTTATTTAAGGGGTGAAGGAAGCAAGTACAGGGGGTGGGGAAATGAGCTAGGAATAGGAAGGCAATTACTAGAGTGTGTTATCAAGCCAGCCACCACCATGGACAGCCATCACTTGGTCCTGCTGGGCAACTCCGGGGTTAACGCAGACCCCACTACATTCATTAGAAGGACAGGAGAAAATGCTGGGGAAATCTTTCAGAAACTAGGGTCATAAGAAAAAAGAAAAGGAGAATGGAAGAGAACTAAAAAAAAGGAAAACTAGAAGATAACTCCAAAAGTTCAATATCCAAATGATAAGTTTCACAAACACTATCACACGGAAGGGAGGGTATTAGCAAAGACAGAATTCAATAAAATGATCCAGCACTGAAGACAATGAGTTTCCCATTGTTTTGATCCCCCTTTTCCCACCAGCTAGCACCCCACTTCTTTGTTCCCCTTTGCAACAAAGACCATCATCTCTGTTGTTGTGGTTGTGTGCTGTCCAGGTGATCCTGGCTCATAGTGACCCCATGGAACAGAGGACAACTGTCCCATAGGGTCCTGTAGGCTGTAATCTTCACAGGAGTGCATTACCAGGTCTTTCGCCCCTGAAGCGGCTGGTGGGTTCCAATCACCAACTTTTTAGTTAGTGAGAGCTAACTAGTGCAGCAGCAGGGCTCCCTTCATCTCGGTTACCTGTCTGTAACTTCCTTTTAAAATCAATTCAATTTCAAGTTCCCACACTAAACCAGAACTAAACCCCTCGCAGTCAAGTTGACTCCAGCTCATGGTGACATCAGGTGTCACAGAGTAAAACTGTCCCATAGGATTTTCTTGGCTATGTTATTTGTGGAGCAGAGCCCAGGCCTGTCTTCTAAGGTGTCTATGTGGGTTTGAACTGCCTCCCTTTATGTTAATAGTTAAGTGCTTAATCACTCGTGCCACCCAGCAACCTATGTGACATCACTAATGACTTCAATATTGCTAAACCAATGGCCCATTCTCAAGCATTATTTAATTTGACTTGTAGCAGCCCTTGAGTACACTGTGTCTGATTGGTTTCCTAACTTCTTCCTTTCCCGTTAGAATGTAAATAAATGTTCCTTGAATAAATAAATTGAAGGAGACCTCAGACTACCCAGTATAATGGATTAAAAAAGTCTGTGGCTCACGGTCTTTGAAGTGCCTCTATTTAAAAGGTGGAATCGAATTCCTGCACCTTGAATACGGGCCAGACTTCTGACTCCCTTCTAAGAAACAGAATGTGTTCTCACTTTCACTTGGCTTTGTCTCTTCAGATACTAGCCTTTGCAACCAAGGAACCATGTTGCAAAGAAGCCCAAGCTGCATGGAGAGGACACGTGTGAGCATTCAGCCAACATCCCAGCTAAGCCCTCAGCCAAGAGCCAGTATCAACCACTATGGTGCTTGTTGGATGCTGTCAAGTTCAATTCTGACTCATGGTGGCCCCATGTGACAGAGTAGAGCTACCCCATATGGTTCTGTAGGCTGTAATCCTTATGGAAGCAGGTTGCCAGAGCTTTCTCGTGCAAAGTAGATAGGTGGTTCCAACTGCCAATCTTTTGGTCACCAACCAAACACTTCACCTTTGTGCCACCAGGCCTCCTTAACAGCCAGCATCAGTCACTAGACAACTGATGAAGCAAGTCTTCAGATGACTTCAAGGATCCCTGGTATTGCAACAGTTAAGCACTCAGCTGCCAACCAAAGGGTTGGTGGTTCAAATCCATTCAACAGCTCCAGGGGGGTGGGATATCTTGTCTACCTTCTCCCACAAAGATTACTGCCTAGAAGCTCTGTGACCAGTTGTACCTTGTCACCCACTGCTGTTCTCTGTTGGGACTGACTCAAGGGAACCCAAGAAGAACGGCAACAGATGACTCCAACCCCAGCTTTTACATCTTCTGACTGAAGACATCACAGATGTGACGTGTCCCATCTGAATTCTTGACTCACAGAAATCATGAGACATAATAAGTGATTTTTACCATTAAAAAAAAAAAAAAACTATGGCCATGTCTTGTTTCGTCCCTGGTCATTCAGATCTTCAAAGTGAGTGTGGATTCATAGAACACACACACATTGAGGAACCGTATTTTATTAGGCTTTTCAGGGAACTGTTTTTGGTTTGGCTGATGCTATTACTGAGTATCTGTTTTCCTAACTTTGGTTCTCATCGTAATATATCCATCCTTACTCCTATTTTGTTTGGGGATATTCTGCTCTACTTCTTATAACTATTTAATTGAACTTTTACTTCATTAACTTTTAGGCTCTCTTCTTTCCAAAATGAAGCATGTAAGGTTATAAATTTCCCTCCAAGGACTGCTTTTGCTGTTTTATACCAGCATTTTATGTACTATTTTTATTATTATTAACTTCTAAGTATTTATAATGTCCATGATGATTCTTTGACTTGTAAGTTACTACTAAGTATATTTTAAAATGCAGGGATGTTGCTATAAACCTGAATTTTCATTCTGGTCTGAGAACACGATGTTTATGATAACAATTATTTGCAATTTCATAGGCCAAGTATATGGCCCTTTTTGATTATGTTCCATACGACCTTGAGGAAAATACATTTTCCCACAAGTCACTGGGACCAGCCCACTGACAAGAGAAGAGTATTTCACAAGGGTTTGAGTAACAGGAAGTGGTGATCGCTGGACACTCTCCTCAGTGCTGCTTCCTACACCACGTCTTCTCTTTCAACCTTTCACTTTCCATGTATGTTTGGCATTCTGCTTTTATAAGCAGCATATAGCTAGGTGTAGTTTTTGTTGCTTTCTTTATTTTTAATCCAATCTGGTGGCATCTGCCTATTAAGTTTTGAATTGTATGTTCATTGATATTTATTTTCATTACTAACCTTTTGGACCTCTTTCTATCATTTTATTCTTTAGATTGTCCTTATTCTATTTATTTAGGGAGCTCTGGTGGAGTAGTACTTAAGACATTTGACTAACTGGAAGGTTGGTGGTTCAAACCCACCCATCACTCTGCAGAAGGAAGATGGGGCAATCTACTTACATAGACGTTACCAGCTCAGAAATCTGGTGAAGGCTGCTCTGAGTCAGAATCCACCGAAGAGCCGTGAGTTTAGCTGGTTGTTTTTCATTCTACCTATGTAATGCTGAGTGAAGACTGCAGATATGTTTTATCCATCTTTCTTAATCAAGCTTGGGAAAAACAAATCATTTTCCATGGTCAAGAGTAACATCCAGAAATCAGATCTGTGCTGGTTTGCTCAAGAAAAGTCACTACGTCTAGAATAAAAGTCAGTTGCCATCACGTCATTGCCGGCTCATAGAGAGCCAAAGAACATCTAGAATAGTAGTTGTGAAACAACCTCTGATTGGCTTTTAAATAATCCTTAGTCCTTAAACATGCTTCTGGTTTTTGCTTTAACCACAAAAATGGGTCTGTGTGACACCCCCCACTCCTGAACGTCCTAGTTTTGGTTGATGGCACTAATCTCTATAATCCCCCAAGAAAGTGTTTTGCTATTGTTTTACTATTTTTGGTGGTAGAGGAAGACAGTTCTGGGCCTCCACTTGGACTATACTTCTACAGAGACTTCACCTGATGGCTCAAGGAACCAATATGAGCATCGTGTATGTTATGTGAGCATGAGAGGCTATTGAGAAGTCCATGAGTTAACAGCCTTTTTAATTCTTAATGGCCGCAGGGAGCCCAAGGGCAGAATCTACTGCCATCATCTCCTGCCTTCGG
>NW_006922543.1:144227-146131 GCF_000298275.1 Orycteropus afer afer
GGCCGCTTGAATATCCTCCTTGGTGAAGTGTCTATTCATGTCTTCTGCCCATTTTTTAATTGGATTGTTTGTCTTTTTGTTATTGAAGGACACCATTTATTTTTAACTGATCCTTAATCTTAGCAAAGAGAACTGAAGAAGTTGTGAGCTAGCTGCAACCCTGCATCCTTATAAGACACACAAATGTATGATAAGTCTGTTCCTCAGCCACGTTAGTCCTGAGACTACACAAGATAAAGTGTTCACCCCTGCCTGCCATAGAAATGTTATGGTTACCCATGCATGTTTCATTTGTAGTTCAAGGCCTTTATTTTTAACTTGTTATAATCTCCAGAAATGTGATCAGAAGTCAATTTACCTCACAATCTTGGCAATCATCACGTTGCCATAGTGATCAAGCATAAATGATTACTCAAAGCTTTGCCATGCATCAGTATTCCACCCCATGTCACTGTCAGAAAAAAAAAAAAAAAAAAAACAGCAACCAAAAAAAACCCACTGCTATCAAGTTAACTCTGACTGAAAGTGACCTTATAATACAGAGTAGAACTTCTCCATGGGTTTTCCAAAGCTGTAAATCTTTACAGAAGTAGATGGCCTCATCTTTCTCCCATTGAGCACCTGGTCAGTTTGAACTGCCAACATTTTGGTTGGCAGCCCAATGTTTTTTAATCACAGTGCCAACAGAGTCCCTCTCACCATCAAGGATGCTTAAGATAAAGATGGTGTCATTTGATGTCATGCATTACTATTAAGACCTTTCTCTTAGCAATGGGGCTACCCATTATTCCTTTGGTCCCTTTCAGACTCTGGTTCCTGGCCCACACCTAGTAGACTACTTGTATCATTTGAGATCTTGGTAGGAAATGAAACACATACAGATGGTTGGAATGAAGAAACTTTATGAAATGACTACTAACAGAAGCACTGGAAGTCTACAGTCTACAGTCTATAGTCTTTAAGGTATCAGAGCAGAACAAAGTAGGTGGAAAGTGTATCAGGAATGGTTGGGTAGTAATAACCATTAGTTGATCTTTCTTCTCTCAGGCTGATATTAAGATGTTGTCTTTGCCCTCTTGTATTTCAGTTTCACTAAAATATGCCTAGGTGTGTGGAGTGTGTTGTATTATACTTAGGATTGTAGTGCTCTCTGTATTGGTCATCTCCTTTAATATTATGCAAATGATATCATCAAATATGTCCACCCCTTCGTTCTCTCTTTCTTAGTGGAAATATACATATTAGACCCTCTCATTGTATCATCCAGAGGCAGCTCTGAATGGTGGTTAAAAGTATGGTCTCTGTCCAGGTGTATAGTAGAGCTGACAAGGGACAAGGTTGTAGTCACTTCTTGGTCACAGCCAGCTACCCAGAGGGTAGTTGAACCTGTGGGCTCAGGACCATAGTCACAAGGGACATCAAGCTCAATTGGCATAACATACTACACAAAATATTGTTCCACCTCCTACTTTGCTGAGTGTTATTGTTGTTTCGGTGCCATCGAGTCTTTTCCAATTCATAGTGAATCCATGAACAGCAGAATGAAACACTGCCCGATCCCATGCCAGCTCCATGATCCTTACTATACTTGAGCCCATTGTTGCAGCCACCATGTCAATCCATTTCATTGAAGGCCTTCCCCTCTTTTGTCAACCCTCCACCTTACCAAGCATGACATCCTTCTCCAGGGAATGGTCCATTCTTACAACATGACCAAAGTAGGAGAGATGAAGTCTGGCCATTCTCGCTTCTAATGAACATTTTGGCTGCACTTCCTCCAGGACAGATTTGTTAGTTCTTTTAGCAGTCCATGGTACTTTCAGCATTCTTCACCAGCACCCAACTCAAAAGCATCAACTCTTCTTCAGTCTTCCTTATTCATTGTCCAGCTCTCACATGCATAT
>NW_006922543.1:146886-148301 GCF_000298275.1 Orycteropus afer afer
ATGGAGGGATGGACACAGGAAAGAGGTGACTGTTGGGAGGAAGTGGGAGGGGAGTTGTTGCATTGTGGTGAATTGTGGTCAATGTCATGAGACAAAATGTATGTGAACTGCTGAATGGAAAGTGAATTTGCTCTGTAAATTTTCACCCAAATCACAATTTAAAAAAAAAAAAAGGTATGGTCTCTGAAGGAAACCAAGTTAAATGTTAGTTCACAAAGACTTGGAAGATAGTTAAAGTCTTTGTCCATCTGTATCTTAGCAGTAAAATGGAGATGGCATTATCCTCTTGCAGGTTTGGTGTAAAGACTGAATGAGCGATGTAAAGAAAGCTCTAGGGTATTTGTAACATAAACTACATACATCTTCCCTATTATTGCTTATATTCCCCAAACCAAAAACCAAACTCGCTGCCACTGAGTCGGACTCGACTCATAGCCATCCCTCCTTGGGTTTCCGAGGCAGTATCACTACAGAAGTAGATTGCCCAACCTTCATTTTGAGGAGTGACTGGTGGATTTGAACCACCAACTTTCTGGTTAGCAGTCAGATGCCTTAGGCACTACACCACTATTTCTGATATTGTCGTTTCATATTGTTATTTCTTACCTCTTGTAGGGAATTCTCTCCTTTCCCATTTCCCTTGTGGCTGTTAGGTGCTGCAGAGCCAGTTCTGATGCACAGCACCCTAGAAGGAGGCGCGGCTCAGTCTGCACCATCTTCACAGTTGTTACTAGATTTGAGCTACTGTTGCAGCCCCGTGGCAATGTCTCTCATTGAGGGTTCCTGCTTTTGCTGACCCTCTTCTTTACCAAGAATGGATGAAGTCCTTATGCAGAGACTGGTCTCTCCTGATGACATATCCAACATATGTGAGATGAAGTCTCACCATCCTCACTTCGAAGGGCCATTCTGGCTGTGCTTCCTCCAAGACAGATGTGTCCATTCTTCTGGGAGTCCATGGGGTATATCCAGTATTCTTCCCCAACACCATAATTCGGTCTTCCTTATTCTTTGTCCGTCTTCCACATACATATGAGGCCAATGAAAGTACCATGACTTCAGTCAGGCACACCTTAGTTCACAAACTGATGTCTTTGCTTTTTAAGACTTTAAAGAGGTGTTTTGCAGCATATTTGCCTAATGCGATACATCATTTGATTTCTTGACTGCTGCTTCCTTAGACATTAGTCATGGATCTAAGTTAAATGAAATCTTTGACAACTTTAGTATTTTCTCTCTCTATCAGGATGTTGCTTATTGGTCCAAAAAGGACTTTTGTGAAAATTTTTGTTTTATTGTTATTGAGGTGTAATTCATACTATAGACTATAGTCTTTAATCTTCATCAGTAAATGCTTCAAGATCTCTTCACTTTTAGCAAGCAAGGTTGTGCCATCTGCATATGCCAGGTTGTTA
>NW_006922543.1:148601-150080 GCF_000298275.1 Orycteropus afer afer
ATAGTCCAAATGTCTTTGTAGAGTTAACAAAACACAGGTTAAATATTTTTTCTGGTGCTCTCTGCTCTTGGCCAAGATTCATCTGACATCAACAATGATATCCCTTGTTCCATGTCTTCTTCTGAACACAGTTTGAGTTTCTGGAAGTTCCCTGTCAATATTCTGCTGTAACCATTTTTGAAAGATCTCTAGCATATATTTTTTTTTTTTGCAGTGATATTAAAGATATTGTTTGATAATTTCCATATTCTGTTGGATCACCTTTCTTTGGAATGGGCACAAATATGTATCTCTTCCAGTCAGTTGACCAAGTAGCTCTCTCCCAGATTTCTTGGCATAGAAGGTGAGCACATCCATCGTGACAGGGGATTGCTGGAACATCTCCATGGGTGTTCTGTCAATTCCTGGAAACTTGCTTGACACCAATTCCTTCAGTGCATCTTGGACCTCTTCCTTAAATATCATTGATTCTTGATCATATTCTACCTTCTGAAATGTTTGAATGTCTACCAGTTATTTTTTATAGAGTGACTGTGTATTCCTTCCATCTTCTTGTGATGTTTCTTGTATCACTCAATGTTTTGACTATAGAATCCTTCAATATTGCAATTTGAGTCTTGATTTCTTCCCTTCAGTTTGTTCACCTTAAGAAATGCCAAGCATATTCTTCTCTTTTCATTTTCTAACTCCAGGTCTTTGCATATTTCATTATAATATGTTACTTTGTCTCAGGAGCCACCCTTTGAAATCTTCTGTTCAGCTTTTACTTCATCATTTCTTCTTTTGGCTTTAGCTACTCTGTGTTCAAGAGCAAGTTTCAGAGTCCTTTCTGACATCCATTTTGTTCTTTTCATTCTTTTCTGTCTTTTCAATGATCTTTTGCTTTCCTCATGTATGATGTCTTTGATGTCATCCTATACTCGTTTGATCTTCGGTCTTTCATGTTGAATGTGTCAAGTCTATTCTTGAGATGATGTCTAAATTCAAGTGGGATATAGTCAATGTTGTGTTTTGGCTCTTGTGGACTTATTCCAATTTTCTTCAGCTTCAGCTTGAACTTGTATATAAGTAGTGATGGTGTGTTCTGTAGCTGGCTCTTAACCTTGTTCTGACTGATGACATTGAACTTCTCCATGGTCTCTTTCCACAGATATAATCAGCTTGATTCCTGTGTATTCCATCTGGTGAGGTCCACATGTATAGTGGCTGTTTAGGTTGTTGAAGAAAGGTATGTACAATGACCAAAACTCATTGGTCTTGCAAAACTCTATCTTGTGATCTCCAGTGATCTCCTTTATATTTGAGTAACGTCTTCAGATGCATCTGTAGGTTTATAGTTTTTCCTTTCTCTTTGTAGCTACATCCAATTTCTTTTTTTAAAACAAAAAACATATGAATTATTTTTATTTTAAAAATATGGTTTTTATTGATCATTTAAAAAATTGTTTGGTCAATATACTTTTATTTTGCAAACATAAA
>NW_006922543.1:150460-152852 GCF_000298275.1 Orycteropus afer afer
AAGGATGAAGAAAACCAAAGATGCATGCAAACAATTAGTCCAATGGACTGGTGGACCTCAGCCTTTATGACCATGAGGCCAGAAGAACTAGGCAGTGCCAAGCTACCAATCTCTTGGAAAGGGATCAGTGCAGGAGATCCTGGATAGAGTGGGAGAACAATGTGGAACAACATTCAAAATCATAAAAAAGACCCGGATTACTGGTCTGATAGAGCCTGGTGATATAGCAAGGACTGTGAGGCTGGTGCAAGGCGGGGCAGTGTTTCGTTCTATTTTACATGGGGTTGCCATGAGTCGGAGCTGACTGCACAGCACCTAACAAGAACAGAGCCTGGTGAAACCCCAGAGACCATGGCCCTAGTTATCCTTCAGGCCTGAAATGGAATTCACTCTCGTGGTTTCCAGCTGAACAATAGATAGTCATACAAGGGGGACATTTACACCAGGTAGATACCTCCTAAGAACAATCAATCATGGGAGAACAGAAGGGCAGCATTTGCCCAGGAAGATAGTTCAGGAGGCAGGGATGCATAGGAAAGAAGGACACAGGGAAGAGGTAACTATAGGGAGGAAGTGGGAAGAGAACTGTTACATTGGGGGGATTGCAGTCAATGCCATGAAACAAAATAAGCAGGAACAGCTGTATGGTAAATAAATTTGCTCTGTGATCTTTCAGCCAAATCACAATAATATATATTTTTTTAAAAAAAAGAAATAGCCTTAATCAATTAAAAACCTTCCACCTACAAAAGTCCACCAGCCTCTAAGATCCATACTTCTCTCTGCTCTGTTAGCATGGCTGTGCTATTTTTGAACCCTGCATATTTATGCATCATGAACTTTCTTGGCGTCTGGCTTCTATCACCAATAGAATATCTGTGAGAATCATATATGTGAATGTTTTAGTAAAAGTTTATTGCTCTATGTAATAGGAATATTGAATGAGTAGAGTGCATTTCATATAGTCCATTACATTGTTGGTGGACATCTGGGTTGTTTCCAGTTTTAGGGTGTTAACAGAGAGCTTCTAGAATTATTCTTGTGCACGTCTTTGGGGAGCAGAAGTGCACATTTGGGTGCTTACCTAGGAGGGAAATTGCTTGTGAAGGTCATGTTAAGGCTTCGTCTATACTGGAACATGGTTGTTCTAACTGGTTCATCTCAGTCCATTAGCAATTACCAGAGTTCCAACCACTCTCCACAGTTCTAAAGTTCTAACATCTGGTACTCTCACTGCTTCCGTGTTTTAGTGGGAGTGTCGTGACACATAAGTGTGGTATAATTTCCATGTTCTTAGTGACTAATGGGGTCACCATAAGTGGGATTTGGATTCAACAGCAACTGGTTACTCACGAATGTCTCTGAGAACCTATTTTTATGCAGTTAGCCATTTGGAGATCCCTTTCTGATGAAATTTTAACAAGGTATACTTTTCAAACTGTATAATGCCCCCATATCGAGTGTTTAGTTCTAGAAGTTTGACAAACACTGATGCCTATGTGGGCCACATCCCTATCAGTAGGCCTGCCTAATCATTTCCAATACTACCCCCTGACAAAGCAATCACGGCTCTCGTTTCTGTTACCATAGATTGTTTTTACTCCTGTCCTAGAAATTCAGATAATGAACTCTTACAGTAGGTTTAATTTGTGTGTGGATTCTTTCACTCAGCATGGTTTTGAGATCCATCTGTCTTGTCACGTGTATTAGTAGTTTGATGCTTTTTATTGCTAATTAGCTCTTATTATATGGATATACCACAATTTGTTTATCTATTTCTCTGCTGATGGTTATTTGTGTGGTTTCTTGTTTCGGGCTACAATGAATAAAGCTGCTGTGAACATTCTTGTAAAAGTCGTTCTGTAGACAGATAGTTTCATTATCTCTCTGAATACAACTGGTGAGTCACAGGGTAATTATATGTTTAACTATATAAGAAATTAGCAAACTGTTCTACAAAGTGGTGGTTCCATTTTGCATCCCCACCAGAAACATATGGGAGATAGAGATGCTCCAAATCTTTGAGAATATTTGATGTCGTTGGTATTTTTAATTTTAGCCATTCTTGTGGGTACAAAGTGGCTCTGATTTGGTTTCAAGTTGCACTGCTGAGATAATTACTGAAGCCGAGAATTTTTAATGTCTTTATTGCCCATTTTTACATCTTCCTTTGTGAAGAGTCATTTCAAGTAGTTTGGCAATTTTCAATTATTCGTTTTTATTATTAATTTGTGTGAGTTCCTGAGAGGAAATATCTTCAATAGCTCTATCTAACAAAGACTATATAAATATATTGCTATACATAATTTTCTTTGCTATTCATAAGGTTTTCCCTGGCCAATTCTTTGAGAAGTGGATGGCCTCTTCCTTCTTCCTAGTCTGTCTCAGTCTA
>NW_006922543.1:154117-154632 GCF_000298275.1 Orycteropus afer afer
GACTAAGCTCTGTGGAGTTTTCAATGGCTGTGACCTTTTGGAAATATATGGCCAGGACTTTCTTCTGAGGTGCCTCCAGATAGATTGATCTGCCAGCCTTTTGGTTAGCAGCAAAACATGTGAGCCATGTGTTCTACTCAAGGACTCTGTAGGCACATGTGTGTATGTGTGTGTGTGTTCTCTGTTACATACTCATTGCAGATACTTTCTCCCAGTCTGTGTGTGTCTTGCTTGAAAAATTTTAGTGGTCTGTTTTGATAAGCAGAACCTTGTTTGATTTTGATGAAATCTTTCAGAATGTACAATCTTTATGGCTTTTACTTTTGATTCACTGGTGTCTAATTCTCTGACGTGCCTTTTATCTAAAATCAGGCATTTCATACTTACTTGTGAAGGACATTTGCTGCTTACATAATTCATCCTTAAGTGGGCTTTGTTATTGTCCTAGTTGTTTGTAGTTTCCCTTCAGTCCTTTAAAGACATTATTCAGTTTTCTTCAGGCCTCCATTGTTTTT
>NW_006922543.1:155267-158188 GCF_000298275.1 Orycteropus afer afer
TTTCAGATATTTGTCTTTCCCCATCAACTTCTTGCCATGCAGGACTTTAAATACATGTTAGGTCACCTGATGTGATCCCATAAATCATTCAAGTTCCATTTGCTATTTTTCCATCTTTCTACTTTTTGTTCTTCAGATTAGATCTCTGATCCCATGGGTCTGACTCCATGTCCACTCTTCCTTCTGCTCTATGCAATATGCCCTAATCCTACCAGTGAATTTTTTCAACTTCAATGTTGCACTTTTCAGTTCTAGAACATCCATCTGGTTGTTTTTTATAGCATCTACTTCTCTGCTGGGATCATTATTTGTTCACTCGTTATGACCATCCCTCGCTTTAAATCACTGTACATATTGAAAACAGCTATTTAAAAGCCCTTGTTTGCAAGCCCAACATTTCAATCACACAGCATCAGTTTCTCCTGATTGCTTTCTACTGCCTAGGGGTCCTGTTTTCCTGTTCCTTCCCATGGCTAAGTATTTTCATTGTACTCTGGACTTGGTGGTGATGCATTTTACAGAGGTACATTATGCTCTCTCCCTTTAAAGGGTGTTGAGTTTTGTTTTAGCAGGCATATCTGCTTTATTTCGTCAGGCTTTCTTCTATTTCTGGTTACAGCAAATTAACTTTGATTTTTGCCCTTAGTCTTAGGACCTGTGTACTGGATTGAATAATATCCTCTCCAAATTCATGCTATTACTGGAACCCCAGGATGTGACCTCATGTGGGAATCGGGTCTTTGAAGATATAATTAGTTAAGAGGAAGTCATACTGCATAGACCAAAAACAAACCAACCAACCAGTTGTTGTCCAGTTGATTTCAACTCATGGCAATCTCATGAGTAGCAGAGCAGAACTGTGTCTCATGGAGTTTTCAGGTTGTCACCTTTCAGAAGTAGATTGCCAGTCTTTCTTCCAAGGTACTCAGGATGGGTTAAAATGCCAATCTTCTAGTTAGTGGTTGAGTTCTTAACCATTCGTCCCTCCCAGGGACTTCTACTGGTATAGGGTGTTGTCTTTATAAGAAGAAGAGAAGGGACACAATCACAGAAACAGAAGAGAAGGCCATGTGATGACAGGCAGAGGTTGGAGGGACGTGTCTATAGGCCATAGAACACCAAGGAATCTGGAAACACTGGAAACTGAGTGAGAGGTCTAGAATGGTTTCTCCCTGTGAGATCTCCTAAATGAACCAGCCTTGCTGAAAACTTGATTTGGGACTTCTGGTCTCCAAAATTGTGAGAGACTAAAACTCTGATGTCGCAAGCCAAATAGTCTGTGGTACTTTAATACACTTCTTGTTGTTGGGTGCTGTTAAGTCAGCTGCAACTCATAGTGTCCCCATGTACAACAAGATGAACCAGTGCCTGTCCTGCACCAGCCTCACAATCATTGATTTGCTGAGCCCACTGTTGCAGGCACTGTGTCAGTCACCTAGCTGAGGCTCTTCCTTGTTCATGGTGCCCTTGAACACTAATACTGCCTGGTCCTTCCACGGCAACATTGCCTTCATTCTTTCACTTCTTATAGCTTTCAGGGTTCTAAGCTGAATGCCTTCAATGCCCAGTGAGGCTCTTCCATGGCTTTAACGGAGCCTCAGCTGTCCCATTTCAGTGCTGTCTCAGGAGTCCTGGTCACCTCTCAGCCCCCAGCAGTGGCTGTCTGCTAGTCCTTTGAAGTCTCCCCTTGCCGAGCCATGAATTGCTTGGTATGACTCCTGTAGCCATGGCCTCTATGACTCCCACTGGATGAATAGGTGGAACTATGCAAATATAAGGTGCTTGTTGCCTACCAAGGGGATGGGCTAGCTTGGTAATAATGTAAATAAGGTACATGTTCCCTTGTGGGGGGTGGGATTGTGTAAATCAGATGTTTGGAACCGTAAGGTGGGGACTGGCCTGTTTTGCCTTCTCAATAGGCTTAAAATGAGCCTTACAGAGGGAGAAAGGGAGATCTTACTACCATCAAGAAAGAAGAGCCAGGAGTGGAGCATGTCCTTGGACCCAAAATCCCTGCACTAATACCATGGTGGAGATGAATTCTGGAGCAGAATTGAAAGACAGCCATGAGACAGAGGGATGGGCTGGCTGGGCCCACAAAGCAAGAAAGCTGAATGCCTTTGGGCTGGAAGCTTGCTGGTGGAATGGGGTGCACCAATCAGCAGAGCTAAAAGAGCTTTGTAACACCTGCCCAAGCAGGGCAGAGGCCAGATTTAGAGGTCAAGGGCCAAAGACAGGTGTGTTACAAGCATGGTGAGAGGACTCTATCTTGATGGAAGAACTGTATCTGGAATGCTCCTGAACTTGAATTGTAACCTTTTATTCCCTGTTGTTTTTGTTGTTAGGTGCCATCGAGTTGTTTCCGACTCATAGCAACCCCATGCACAGCAGAACGAAACACTGCCCGATCCCGCGCCAGCTCCACGATCCCTGTATACTTGACGCCATCATCATAGCCACCGTGTCAATCCATGTTGTTGAAGGCCTCCCCCTCCTTTGTCGACCCTCCACCCTACCAAGCATGACATCCTTCTCCAGGGAATGGTCCCTTCTGACAAATGACTAAAATAGGTGAGACGAAGTCTGGCCATTCTCACTTGCAAGGAATATTTTGGATGCACTTCCTCCAGGAAAGATCTGTTAGTTCTTTTAGCTGTCCATGGTACTTTCGGCATTCTTTGCCAGCACCACAACTCAAAAGCATCCACTCTTCTTTAGTCTTCCTTATTCATTGTCCAGCTCTCACATGCATATGAAGTGATTGGAAGTATCATGGCTTGTGTCAGGCACACCTTAGTCCCCAAGGAGACATCCTTGCTCCTCAGCACTTGAAACAGTTCCTTCATGGTTGACCTTCCCAATGCTACACATGGTCTAATGTCCTGACTGCTGCTTCCATTGGCATCGATTGTAGAAACAAG
>NW_006922543.1:171440-184583 GCF_000298275.1 Orycteropus afer afer
ACTACGGAAGTAGGATTGCCCAACCTTCCTTTTACTATTAGGCGCCTTAAAACTCTTCCAGCCTGTACTCATTACTCAATTCCAAAACTGCTTCAACATTTTAGGTATCTATTAGAGCAGCACTTCACTCTCCCAGTACCAAATTCTGTCTTATTCACCTAATTCTCCTACAACAGAAACACAAGTGGGTGACTTTAATAAGCATAATTCTATTCCCTCACAATTTAGGAGGCTAGAATTCTGAATTCAGGACACTACCTCCAGGGGAAGACTTTCTTTCTCTGTTGAGTCTTGGAGAAGGTCTTTGTTTCCCTTCAACATCTGGGGGCCTAGTGCTCCTTGACTATGCAAAGGCATTTGATTGTGTGGATCATGACAAATTATGGATAACACTGAGAAAGATGAGAATTCTCGAACACTTGATTGTACTCATGAGGAACCTGTACCTTGACCAGGAGGCTGTCATTCGAATGGAACAAGGGGACACTACATGGTTTAAAATCAGGAAAGGAGTGCGTCAGGGTTGTATCTTTTCCCCATACTTACTCAAGCTATATACTGAGCAAATAATCCGAGAAGCTGGACTATATGAAGAAAAACATGGCATCAGGATTGGAGGAAGAATCATTAACAACCTGAGATATGTAGATGATACAACTTTGCTTGCTGAAAGTGAGGATGACTTGAGGCACCTACTGATGAAGGTTGAAGAATACAGTCTGCAGTATGGATTACGTCTCAATATAAAGAAAACAAAAATCCTCACAACTGGACCAATGAGCAGCATCACAATAAATGGAGAGAAGATTGAGGTTGTCAAAGAATTCATGTTTACTTGTTTCTACAATCGATGCCAATGGAAGCAGCAGTCAGGAAATTAGATGAAGTGTATCATTGGGAAAGTCAACCACAAAGGACCTCTTTCAAGTGCTGAGGAGCAAGGATGTCTCCTTGAGGACTAAGGTGCACCTGACACAAGCCATGATATTTCCAATCACCTTGTATGCATGTGAGAGCTGGACAATGAATAAGGAAGACCGAAGAAGAGTGGATGCTTTCGAGTTGTGGTGCTGGCAAAGAATGCTGAAAGTACCGTGGACTGCTAAAACAACTAACAAATCTGTCCTGGAGGAAGTGCACCCGAAATGCTCCTTGGAAGTGAGAATGGCCAGACTTCATCTCACCTATTTAGGTCATGTTTTCAGAAGGGACAATTCCTTGGAGAAGGATGTCAAGCTTCATAAAGTGGAGGGTCGATAAAAGAGGGGGAGGCCTTCAACGAGATGGATTGACACGGTGGCTATGATGATGAGCTCAAGTATAGCAAGGCTCATGGAGCTGGCGCGGGATCAGACAGTGTTTCATTCTGCTGTGCATGGGGTCTCTATGAGTCAGAAACTACTCGACGGCACCTAACAACAACAACAACAACAGCGTTTCTTGAGGATCTCTGTGTGTCTTGGCATCAATCTCCTCCTCGGTCTAGGAGGTTCTTAGTGCAGGGACCTTGGGTCCAAATGACATGCTTTCATCTCAGGTCTTCCTTCTTGGAGATCTCTGATGACATAGTGGTTAAAACATTTGACTGCTTACCAAAAGATCACAGTTTGAACCCACCAGCCACTCCAAGGAAGACAGATGAGGCAATCTACTTCTGTAAAGATGTACAGCCTTGAAAATGCTATGGGGCTGTTGTATTCTGTCCTAAGGTGTTGCTGTGAGTCAGACTTGATTTGACTGCAGTAGTTTTGGTTTTCTGATTTTGGTCAGGTCTCTCCATCTCCGTTCACTTCTCTCTCTTTTTATTTCTTGTAAGATAAAGAGTGATCCAGGCCACTCCCCAGGGAAACTCCTCTTACATCAGATTAGGGTTATGACCCAAGTCAGGGTGCTGTATCCCACTCTAATTCCTTACAACTGATTGGCTGATCATATCAGATCACATCATGGCGTTATTAAATCAACACATACCTGCCAAATCATTGAGAATCATGGCTCAGCCATATTGACACTTATTTTTTGGGGACACAATTCAATCCATGACACTTGCTTATGAAATTAATGCACAATATGGCTGCACAGTGGGCAATAAAAAGTATAATGCATGAGTTATTTGTGAAAAATAAGGTAAATGGGGTCATACAACATTTGTCCTTTGAGAATCTCAGCTATTAATGAATGTAAAATGGTACTGCCCCTATGGAAAACAGTTTGGCAATTTCTCAAAAAGTTTAACAGGGTACTGCCCAATGATTCAGCAATTCCACTGGTAGGTATATACCAAAAATAATTGAGAGGAAGGTCACAAACACATTCCTGTACACCAGTATTGCAGCATTATTTATGACAGGCAAAAGGTAGAGGCAACTTAAGTGTCCATCAGCAAATGAATGTGCATACACATGTGTGTGTACCCACAGTAGAGTATAACATAGCATTGAAAAAGTCCTTACACATTCCACAACATGGGCAAACCTTGAAAGTATTGCAGGATTTTAACTGAAATGGTAAACGACTGAGGCTCCACAGGTATTTATTTGTTGCTTTGAATGATGCCTGTCTTAAGCACAAAGCTGCAAAGCCAGATCACCTGACTGTCGCCTCTCTCTGCGCCTAGTGCCCGGATCTGAGCACTGAGGCCACTGGATTAGATCTGAAATGCCATACAGCCAACTCCACTGTCCCCTCGCATGCCACTTGGCAGACATAATTAAATGGCTATGGAGGCTTTTCTCTGGCCCTCACGTCCTCACAATCCTGCTGGAGGCTTTAGGCTCAGCAGCCACACCAGGGCCCCTGGAGCTTAGCGAAGAGATAAAACTCTCCACCGATATTTTATATCAGATGGTCTGGAAGCTCTTTATAGCATTCCCTTCTTTGGCTTCTGCTATCTACATATTTATCTTGAACATTTCTTCTGTATCTGAACAACAAAAATGTGCCAGGAACTTAGCTGTCATGATGTTTTAAGGTTGTTGCTGCTATTCATTGCACTCATTGCCTTCATCTATTCTGACTCATAGGGACCCTGGAGGACAGAGCAGTACTGCCCCATAGGGTTTCCTAAGGCTGTAATCTTCACAGAAGCAGACCACCTCAAATTTCTCCCATAGAGAGGCTGGTGCGTTCGAACCACCAACCTTTTGATGGTTGTTGTTAGGTGTTGTCAAGTCAGTTCCAATTCATAGCAACCCTTTGTACAATAGAGCAAAATGTTGGTTGGACCTGCACCATCTTCACAGTCATTGCTAGAGTTGAACTCATTGTTGCCGCCACTGTGTCAATCTTCTCATCCAGGTTCTTCCTCTCAGAATCTACTTCTGTAGCGATACTAGCTCTGAAACCCAAGGACAGGTCACTATGAGTCAGGATTGACTCAACGGCAGAGAGTTTGGTTTTTGGATTGTTTCTACTTTACCAAGCATGATGTCCTTATTCATTGATTGGTCTCTCTTGATAACAAGCCCAAAGTAAGTGGGACAAAGTCTAGTCATCCTCCTGTCTGAGAATCTGGTTGTACTTCTGCCAAGATAGATCTGTTCATTCTGGTAGTCCATGGTACATTCAATATTCTTCACCAACACCATCATTTTTTCTTTGGTCTTCTTTTATATTGTCTAACTTTTGTGTGCATATGAGACTGAAAAGACCATGGCTTGGTCAGGAGCACCTTAGTTATCAAAGTGATTATCTTAGGCTGGGTTCTCTAGAGAAGCAAAAACAGTGAAGCTTACATATCTGAAACCAAACCCACTGCCATTGACTCAATTTTGACTCTATAGGAGTTGAACTGCTCTGTAAGGTTTCCAAACTGTAAATCTTTATGGAAGCAGACTGCCTCATCTTTCTTCCATGGAGTGACTGGTGGGTTTGAACCAAGGACCTTTTGATTAGTAGCCAAATGTCTTAACCACTATACCACCAGAGCTCCTGAAGCTTATATATATATATATATATACATATATATATACACCATGGAGGTCATTACCAATCTCATCATGGGGAATAACTACATCCAGCTGCGAGCCACTCAAAACCATAGCCCAGCCAAGTTGACAACAACATTAACTGCCACATCCACCCCTTCAGCCTCTGCCTCCCCACTCTCTATCCTGCTCCTGAGCCTTCTTCTTTCTGTGCCTGACACAGCATCATCTTGCCTTGGGCCTGATCCCAGTCCTGGAACTGTCCCCTCCACCCTGACCACTTCATTCTCTGCCAGGTGCACACTTTCTGCCTTGACTGCTGTGTGCTCCCAATCACTTGAGAAAGTCATCAGGTTTGGTAATGGAGAGGGTCAGCAGAAACATGAGGTGGATTGACACCACAGGCACAACACTGGGCTCAAACACACCAACAATCATGCAGATGGCAGAGAACTTGGCAACGTTTTGTTCTATGTATGGTCTCCATGACTCAGATGGCAACTAACAACAGCAATTTATGCTCCTGGTCCAACTCTCAGGCTCAAGGTCACTCATTCCAGAAGACGCCCTGACCTCTCCCTCTTTGTACCTAAATGAGGTCTCTACTCTACTTTCACAGCATGCTCTTCTCACTGTTCTTCAGGCTTGTGATGATTTACAATGCTCCATTTGGAGTCACTCATCTATTTCATATCTTGCCCATCTACCTGTACACTGAGGTCTGGGACCTCTGATTTAGCCATGCTTGTTTCTCTAGGGTGAGAGCAGTCCTTAGTCCATGAAGCATATTCAGTGTGGGACAGAACAGGCTTTGATATGAGTTCCCTGAATCACCCCACATCGTCTGTTCTGTGAGAATTTGAGGAAGTGCCAGTTTACAGCACTAGGCTGTGATACAATGCGTATCAACATAATAAAGGGGGTCAATATTGTGTGTTATTGCCCAATGCCATGGAGAATCATTACTGCAGCAGTGTTCATCTGATAGACCACCAGGGGCCATGCAAACCTTCCCTGGCTCTCTGTGGAGGCATTTCCTTGGGACACGAGAAAATGAAGCACTGGCATTTCCTTATGTAACAATGTCAATTAGAAGTGCGTGTAACAGTCAGCACCATTCCGGGCCTTATTTCCCTCGGGAACACATGTGCCCCATTCGGCAAACCCAGAGGGTGCTGGTGAGCTGAGAGCTCACACACGGCTGCTGGTGGGGCCGGGCCTGGCGTGGGCACGAGAGGAGGAAAAGTGCTTCCAATAGGAGGAGAAGCAGGGCCAGGACACCTCCAAACCCAGGAAACATTCCAGAGGCCAGTGTGGAGAGGAGAGTGGGGACACCATGCCTTCAGAAGGAACGCCCTGCTCCTCAAGGGCAGGGACATGGAGAAGAGGCAGGTAAACCAATAGCAAAAGCCACATCAGCAAAGTTTGATGTTGTTGCTGTTGTTGTTGTTATGTGCCATCGAGTTGACCCCAACTTATAGCGACCCCTCCTTGGGTTTCTGAGGCGGTATCACTACAGAAGTAGATTGCCCACCCTTTGTTGTTAGCTGTTGTTAAGTCTACTTTAATTTGTAGAGATCTGTCTTAATTATCTAGTGCTGTTACGATAGAAATACCACATGTGGGTGGCTTTAACGAATGTCAATTTATTTTCTCCCAGTTCAGAAGGCTGAAAGTCCCAATTCAGGACAGCAGCTCTAGGGCAAGGCTCTCTCTGTGGGCTGGGGGGGGGAGAAAGGTCCTTGTCTCTTCGCAGCATCTACTCCTGGATTCTTTGGTGAGCATGTGATATGTATCCTCTCATCCTCTTAGTGCCTTGGAGTCAGCTCCGATTCAGAGCTACCCCATGTACAACAGAACAAAACACTGATTGGTCCTGCGCCAGCCTCACAACCCTTGCTATACCGGAGCCCATCATTGCAGCCACTGTGTCAATCCATTTTGTTGAGGGACTTCTCATTTTTTACTGACCCTCCACTTTACCAAGCATGATGTTCTTCACCAGGGAATGGTCCCTTCTAACAATGTGACCAAAGTAGGTGAGACGAAGTCTGGCCATTCTTGCTTCCAAGGAACATTCTGGTTGCACTTCTTCCAGGACAGATTTGTTAGTTCTTCTGGCAGTCCATGGTACTTTCTGTATTCTTCACCAGCACCATAATTCAAATGCATCAATTCTTTGGTCTTCATTATTCATTGTCTAGCTTTCACATGCTGGCAACTGAATATACCATGAAACAAATGAAAATGCCCTGGCTCGGGTCAGGCACACCTTAGTACTCAAATTGACATCTTTGCCCTTTAATACTTTAAAGAGGTCTTTTGCAGCAGATTGGCCCAGCACAATACATGGTCTTATTTCCTGCCTGCTGCTTCCATGGGTGTTGATTGTTGATACAAGTAAAATGAAATCTTTAAGTCTTCAATCTTTCCACTATTTATCGAGATGTTGCTTATTGGTCCAAGTGTGAGGACTTTTGTTTTCTTTATGTTGAGGTTTAAGAGCTCTGGTAGCATAATGCCTAAGGCACTTGACTGCTAACCAGAAGCCTGGCAGTTCAAGCCCACCAGACCTCTCCTTGGAAGGAAGATGGGGAAATCTACTTCCGTAGTGATACTGCCTCGGAAACCCAAGGAGGGGTCGCTATGAGTCGGGTCCAACTTGATGGCACATAACAACAACAAACAGCAATGTTGAGGTGTAACCCATACAGAAGGCTTAAGTATGATCTTCTTCAGTAAGTGCTTCAAGTTCTCTTCACTTTCAGAAAGGAAGGTTGTGTCATCTGCATATTATATGTTGTTAATGAGTCTTCCTCAAATCCTGATGCCATGTTCTACTTCATATAATTTAGCTTCTTATATTATGTGCTCAGCATACAGCTTGAATAAGTATGGTGAAAAGATATAACACTGTCACACGTCTTTCCTGATTTTAAATCACGCAATATTCCTTTGTTCTGTTTGAACAACTTCCTCTTTGTCTATGTACAGATTCTTTACGAGCACAATGAAGTGTTTCAGTATTCCCATTCTTCACAATGTTATCCATCATTTGGTATGATCCACACAGTCAAATGCCTTTGCATAGTCAATAAAAACACAGGTGATTATTTTTTCTTGTGTTCTTTGCTTTCAGTATTCTGGTATTCTTTCCCTTGTTCCATGACGTCTTCTGAATCCAGCTTGAATTTCTGACATTTCCTTGTCAACATTCTGGTGCAACAATGTTTTAATTTTCCTTAGAATAATTTTACTTGTATGTGATATTAATGATGTTATTCAATAATTTCCGCATTCTGTTGGATCACATTTCCTTAGAATGGGCACAAATATGCATCTCTTTCAGTCAATTGGCCAGGTAGTGGTCTTCCAAATTTCATGGCATAAATGAGTGAATGCTTCCAACACCTCATCCCTTTGTTGCAGCATCTCAGTGGGTATTCATCATTCAGTCAATTCCTGGGGCTGTGTTTGTCACCATTTCCTTTAGTGCAACTTGGAATTCTTCCTTCAATAGCATTGGTTCCTGGTCATATGCTACCTCCTGAAATGATTGAGCATCTACCAATTCTTTTTGGCACAGTAACTCTGTGTACTACTTCTGTCTTCTTTTGAGGTTTCCTGCATTGTTCAATAATGTGCCCACAGAATCCTTCAATATTTCAACTTGATGCTTGAATGTTTCTTCAGCCTGAAAGTTTAGGAAATACTGAGCAGACCAAGGAAGATTAGAAAGAAGGAAGTAGTGGTCCACTCCTGAAAAAATTGTCCACTAAAACCTTCTGAAAACAGTGAAACTTTATCTGATATAGTACTGGAAAACTTTATGAATAGAAGTGAGACATTGTGTGCTATAATGCCAGAAGATGAGCCTGTCAGGTTGGAAAACACCCAAAACACAACTGGGGAAGAGCTGTCTCCTCAAATAGAGTTGACCTTAATGTTGTGGATGGACTAAAGCTTTGGGGACCTTCACTTGCTGATGCAGCAGGACTCAAAATGAGAAGCCAAAAACTGCAAACATCCATTACTAATTGGAACATGGAATGTATGAAGTATAAATCTAGGAAAATTGGAAGTTGTCAAAAATAGAACACATAGAGATCGATATCCTAGGCATTACTGATCTGAAATGGGCTATATTAACCACTTTGAATCAATTATATGGTCCACTATGCTAGGAATGAAAAGTTTAATAAGAATGGCATCACATTCATTGTCATAAAGAACATTTCAGTATCTATCCTGAAGTGCAATGCTGTCAGTGATAGGATAATATTTATATGTCTATGAGGAAGACCAGTTAATAATACAACTATTATTCAAACTCATGCACCAAAGCAAAAAATGAAGAAATTGAAGATTTTTACCAACTTTTGTGGTCGGAAATTGACCAAACATGCAGTCAGGATGTATTGATAATTACTAGTGATTGGAATATGAAAACTGGAAACAAAGAAGAATCATTAATAGTTGGAAAATATGGCCTTAGTGAAAGAAATGACACCAGAGACCACATGATAGAATTTTGCAAGATCAATGACTTATTCACTATAAATATCTTTTTTCAATGACCAAAATGCCAACTATACACATGGACCTCACCTGATGGAATACACGGGAATCAGATCTACTGCATCTGGGGAAAGAGGTTATAGAGAATTTCCATATCATCGGTCAGGGCAAAACCAGGGGCTGACTGTGGAACGGACCATCAATTGCTCAAGTTGAAGCTGAAGAAAATGACAATAAGTCCACAAGAGCCAGAATACAACCTTGAGTATATCCCATATACATACAGAGACCACCTGAGGAGCATATTTGGGACACTGACCACCAATGACCAAAGACCGAATGAATTGTGGGAGGACATCATCCATGAAGAAAGTAAAAGGTCATTAAAAAGACAAGGAAGGAGGAAGAGACAAAAATGGATGTCAGAGGAGACTCTGAAACTTCCTGCTGAATGGAGAGTAGCTAAAGTGAACAGAGGAAATGATGAAGTAAAAGACCTGAAGAGATTTCAGATGGTGGCTTGAGAAGACAAAGTAAACTATAGGTACAGGGGTTAGATTTTTCAGCACGTATTTTAAGAGAACATATTGAATGCATAACATAACATAGCTGGACAATGAACAAAGAAGACCGAAGAAGAATTGATGCTTTTGAGATGTGGTGCTGGTGAAGAATACTGAAGGTACCGTGGACTGCTCTGTCCTGGAGGAAGTGCAGCTGGAATGCTCCTTGGAAGCAAGAATGGCCAGGGTTCATCTCACCTACTTTGGTCATGTTATCAGAAGGGACAATTCCCTGGAGAAGGATGTCATCCTTCTTGGTAGGGTGGAGGGTTGACGAAAGAGGGAAGGCCCTCAGCAAGATGGATTGACACAGTGGGTCCCCGGTGATGGGCTCAAGTATAGCAAGGATTGGAGCTGGTGTGGGACCGGGCAGTGTTTTGTCCTGCTGTGCATAGGGTGGCTATGAGTTGGAGCTGACTCGACGGCACCTAACAACAACAACAAGAACAACGTGACTCATGTATTATAGAGCAGTGTTGCTTCATCAGGTTTTCCTGGCTGTAATCTGCAGGGAAGCACATTGCCAGGGCTTTTCTTCCATGGTGCCTCTGGATGGAGTCCATTCACAAGTCTTTATGTTAGTTAAAAAAAAAAAAAAAAAAAAACACCAACACCACCATCTAGTTGACTTTGATTCACTGCAACCCTGTAGGAGAGAGCAGAACTGCCCTATAAGGTTTCCAAGGCTGTCAATCTTTACTGAAGCAGACTGCCTCATCTTTCTCCCACAGGGTGGTTGGTGGGTTCAAACTGCTGAACTTTGGTTAGCAACTGACTGCTTTAACCACTGCACCACCAGAGTCGAGTGCAAACTGTTAATGAGGCCTGTCTACAGAAATAGCCTCCATATTGAAAACTGGGACCTAACCTCACTGTCCATTAGAGACTGTCTGGCCAAGTACATTGCCACCCACCCCCAAAGCACAGTCCTGAGCAAGTGGAACAGTCTCGTTTCAGGAGGCCAACTAGTGACATGGGAAATCGTTTAGTGAAAAGTGCTTGGTTTCAAGGCTTATGCACAGATCCAGCCCATCCATGCATACGTCTCCATATACCCAGATTGCATGCACGTGTGCATTCCTCAGAACCATCATGCTGAAATGTGCGGCTTATGGGTGTAATGATTTAGCAGCACTATTTTCCTCTAAGTGACCCTTTAAATTTATTCTTCAGGGTTCTCCACTCTCCTGCCCTGGATGAAAATGTGGACAGCCCCATGAATTTCCTTGTCAGTCTCAGGCAATAAAAGACACTGAAGTCAGTTATTAGTATGCTCAGCCTGGTGGAATAATCAAAACTTTAAACTTGATTTAAAGTGGTCCTTCTCTCATCTCCTGCTCTGGACAGAGAAGCTGCACCAGGCCTGCAGGTTCCGACTGCCTTCCCCCTTCCTTCTCAGGCTTGCGCTTCTGCTGCTCACTCCTCTTGCTGGGAGGCCCAGGGCGGTGCCAACGGGAGTGCACTCAGAGCTAACTGAAAGGTTGGGAGTTTGAGTCCACACAGAGGTGCCTTGGGAGAAAGGTGATCTCCGTCTGAAACATGAGTCACTGGACACCTATGGAGTGTGATGCACTCATGTGGGGTCACCACATGTCAGAAATGACTCCATGACAGATTTTTTTTTTTTTTTTAATTTCTTTCTAGGAGTCCCTGGGTGGAGCCAATGGCTTATGTGCTCAGCTGCTAATGGAAAGGTTGGGGGTTCGAGTCCACACAGACGCCTCCATGGAGGCAGTGAGGCGTGAGGGTGGGAACTTGGGCTTTGAAATGGACAGAGCAGCTTCAGGTTCAAGACCTTGAGCAATGGACTCAGCCTGCTCACCACAGTGCCCTCATCTGAGCCAAGTGGGGACTCACTCCCAGATGATGGTTAGAGTCCCTGGGACATGCAAATGGTTCATGTTCTCAGCTGTTAACCAGAAGATTGGTGGCTTGAGCCCGCCCAGAGGTGCCTGGGGAGGCAGACGTAGCAATCTCCTTCTGAAAACTCAGCCGCTGAAATCCCCACGAAGCACAGGTCCATTCTGACTGGCTTGGGGTGGCCACAGCATCGACTTGGCAACAGTGGTTGCCTACTGGCCTCATCTTGCTAATGGAGTTTTTCACCACCCAAGTCATTATATTCTGAGCTGATGTGAAGTGGGCCTGGCTGTGCTTAGAGCTGCCATTCTGGCTGGTAGGCCCTTGGGGTTTTCCACATTCCTGACTGGAAGCCTCACACTCACATGCAAATCCCTAGAGGACAAATTAACAATCTGCATTCCAGCCGCCCAACCCCTCCCCCATCTGTCATCTTCTGTGCTGTGCTGGCGTGTGCATTGCTGGCATGCTGGACGCTTGCCTCTGGCATTTCAAATACCAGCAGAGCCACCGTGGCACACAGGTTTCACTGGAGCAGCTACCCTGAGACAGACCCCGGAGAAAGGCATGGCCGTCTCCTGAGAACCAGCCTACGACACCTCTGTGGATCACAACGGTCATGGTCATGGATCTGATTGTGAACATGGTGCACGGCAGGGCAGCATTTTCTCTTTCTGTCCCAGTGTGCTTCAGGTCACCATGAATTGGGGGCCAATTCAATGGCAAATGACGACGACAACAACAACAACAACAACACATATAACTGGTACCAAAATGTTAAATTTTTGGCTAAGGATTCCATCAAAGTGTAACCTATTTTCTTCTAGGTGCTTTTGTCTGTTTCCTGCATTGTTTATGATAAATTTATTTTTCAATCAGGAAAGAATACTTCAATCCCTCGTGGGCCCTTTTGTTGACAGAACATGGCCTCCCAAGCACAGCACGACACCCTGCCCTGGCCCCCTGGCCGGATTGCACCTTCCAGCTCACACCTTCCCCTCCCATCATGCACACCCTGTCGCAGGTAACTATTTGATCGTCTCTTCATTACACTCAGGCCTTTCCGTCTTCAACACATGATCTTCCGTCCCGTGACAGAACCAACAGGAACAAGGGTACTGAGAGGGCAGAACTAGGTTTGTGGTGTAGGCAGAGCCTGGGGGTAGGGAAGGGGAGGTTGGAGAAGGGACTGTGGCCGTGGGTGAGATTTTTCCCATTGAGCCCAAGGAGCGGTGATGAAGTCCCGCAGGGGATCGTGCTGCTCTCCAGCACATAGAAGGCCCTTCCCTGAGCTGCCCTCCACACCGGAAGGGGCGGTGTCAAGGGGAACTATTTGGGTTGGGCTTGCAGCCTCCTTCTTTCCTGTCTCGCGAGAGTCCTGCCCTTCTTGTCCCCAAACTGACCGTAGCAGACAAATACTGTGGCTGCTCCCGTTGTCCAGACCTAAGACATCCTCTGGTGGTGTTCCAGAACCATAAATAATGCACCTTGTTGCACAGTGGTTAAAGGCTCAGCTATTAACCGACAAGCCCATGGTTGGAACCTACCAGCTGCTCCTCAGGAGAAAAGAGCCCAAGATCTGCTCCCGTAAAGGTTACAGCCTAGGGAACCTTATGAGGAGGCACTTCTACTCTGTCACATGTACTCACAGTGAATCGGAATCAGTTTCTTGGCCTCGACTCCTGGTGATTGTGACCAAGCTGATTTGAGATGAAAAGTCCAGAATCCAAGATCTCAGAAAGCGCCTTAGTGATTTGGTTGCTTTGTCTGGCTTGGAGATGTTTGGTCTATGTCCAACTTGCTCTGGGATTTGGGGCCAACAGGAAGATTTCAGACGTGTGTGGGCCAGGGATGGGCGAGGAGCAAAGGAGGCCGTTGGGTCTACTTTAATGTTAGGTTATTCCAGCCTAGTCTAAAAGACACACTCAAGCTGAGCTCATCATAAAACCCTGTCCTGGGACCAGCTCTCAGTGTAATGAAGAGTGTTCATTTGCAGGTCATTATCTCCTGGGCAGATATGGCCGTCCCTCAAGGACTGTCTGATGCTGGTCTCCAAGAACATGCTTCTCTCTACCTCATCCCGGCCAGCAGTGGGGCCACTCAGCGCTTTTGTTCAAGTCACTGTAGAAAGATCCCATCAGCAGTGGCTGATTTCTGTGTGCTCTAGATGAAGGAGCACAGCTTACAATGCAAAGCCTTCTTTGAGGACCGGGCAGTGTTTCGTTCTGCTGTACACAGGGTTGCTATGAGTTGGAACAGTTTTGATGGCACCCAAT